>NC_056742.1:12476816-12716816 GCF_019279795.1 Protopterus annectens
GTAAAAAAACAGTAGGGAAACAAGCTTGGGATGTGCAGGAGGGATGTAGGTAAGGCCCATAGCTGCCCATTTCTTCAGCAGCAACAGCTGTGCATATGTATGTAATTTGGTGTGACATTTGAAACCTTCCACCCCTGAGAGAGGTGTCAGGACAACAATAATACCTGTTGTACAGCCAATTGAATTGATGGGTTCCATGTCCAGTAGACATGTGTGCGGAATGGGCAGCTATGTATGGGGCGTAATTTTTTTGTGGGTACAGAGTGCCCTTTTTTTTTTTTCAGGTGAGAGTGGTATGTCAGGTGAAGGTAGTCGGTACAGCTGGGGAGGTAGGTTGGGTAGGTTAACAGACAAGACAAACAAGACGCATACAGGGGCGGTGTATGACACGTGTGGGGGGGTTACACAAATGATGGGGACGGAGGTTGGGATGTCCAGAGCCCATGAGCCCACAGATGGCAACAGTGGAACTGATATCCCCACCCATAGGCAGTTGCCACTGTTCCTTCACTGCCCAGGACGGGGCTGTGCTGGGGGCTGTGTAGGCAGGGCAACGGGCAAGCCCGTTAGTTGCACCACCCGTGCCTCGAGCTGGCGTAGGGGCTCAAGGACAGAGTCCCGAATCTCCCTACGCACCACAGTCCGGACGCTACGGAGGGTGAGTGGTGGATCTCCTCCGCCACACTTGCAGAGGGCGAGCCCCCCCTGCAGCGCTTCCACCCGCAGGTGGCACAGGGCCACCGGAGGAGGGTCCGGACTCGGCACTAGTGCCAGGTGCACTCGCCAGCTGAGGTGGGAGAGGTGGGTCCGCCGGAACCCGCCTTCCCTGTCGGTCTATGTTTTGCATTATGTCATAACAGTTTGGGTTAGTGACATATAAATACCATTCACAGTTAGTTTTAACAGCATGCATTAGTATTCCCATTAACCACACAACCAGTTATTCACACCATTAAACAGCGTGCATAGCACATGCATAATTTCAACAGTAATACACAGTCCAACAACATGCAGGGTTGGTTGATGGCAACAGGCCATCGGGTGTGGATGTATGAACAGGGCGGATGCATCAACAGACATACAAATATATATGACCCAACAGGACAGATGTCCAGGGGTGGTAATTGTGATTGCACATACCATTTTCCCGTGGAATGGGTTATAGATGGTTAGAGGGTGGGGTAAATCAGACATATTATTAACACCTTCGAATACAACCACATATGCTGTACATTTATAATAGCTACAGTTATATACACACTACTGTTCTGACTACAGTGTCCTATATGTTAACTATTTAACCTTGCAAATGGGACTGTTACTGCAACATAAGTCTACATTTTATTGCTGTTCATACACAAGTCATATCGAAATTTGTGCAGATACATCTCCTGTTAACTGTCCTTTGTATAACTGTAGACAGGTGTGGATGTTTGGGATATCAGACAGTCATCCTATCTGCATATTTCAGACTGGGAGCAGCATATCCAGATTTTGGTGTACACATTCCACATGCAGCAACACTTTGAACAGATGTTTCTGTTTGGTTTTGGGTCTCACATGCATTTAATTATGTCCTGACTGCAGTATACTTTATTCAGGGTTATTACTACTGTAGTGCTGTATTCCTGACACTTTCTCACACTCTCTCACTTGCTTTCATGTTACTATTCAGACTGGTACTTCTAGGCTTTATTGACATGTTTTAACAGAAATTATTGCAGTTCTTTCCAGCACTCTCACTTCTGTCATGTTTCAGTACTTCCACAAGTATACATCTCACACAGGTGGATTCATCCTCTTCTGCAGCTATACTTTACCTGCTGCTGCTGTTTGTGTACTATTTTCTTACAGGCAGGGCAGTTTTATTTACAAATATGTGTTGGACAGTCTCATGATTAGTTTCATCTTACAGGCTGGGAACTGTTGTAATCAGGCAATACTTGCATAAACTTTCACACTCTGTGAGTTGCAGATTTAATTCCTTCCTGGCTACACTGCACTCTTATGCTAACTGTCATACATTTATATATCTTTACAGTTACTAGTAGTGGATTACTGACCTGCCTGGTGGCGCAACCGCACCAGCCTATCAGCATAGGCTCTGCGGTTCGCAGAACGGACACCTGCAGCTGTAATATAAATGAAGTAATATTGGAATACACATCTCCATGATTTCAGGTAGTTTAACTTTCTACAAACATAATTAATTTATACTTACTCAGTGGTGGGGCGTTGGGTGATTGCCGGGCCTCCTGGATCCAACGGTTCAGTTGGTCCTGCTTACGTCTCTTCAGGTCCGCATGGTGGTGACGGACCTGCTCACCTGTCCTAGGAATTCCTGTGGCACGGGTGAGTTCATGAGCCAACTGGTCCCACGCCTCAGCCTTGTACGCTCCCCAAAGGACCTGGCCCTGCATGAGTTGGGCCTCATGGTTATGGACTAGGAGCCAGGCCATGTACCTGGACTCCTCAACACCCCACCTCTGCGCTCAGAAGCGACTACCCTCACCTACACCTGACATTCTAACTGCAGGTCTGTTCTACAATCGTTTATGCTGTGTATTCCCGCCTATGGGGCTTATATAGTCCGTTTTTCCCGCACATATCTGTGATTGGCCAGTTTGGAATTGTATCAACTTCAGTAAACCTGCATTGTCATGCTGTAGTTTGTATTCATTCCTATATATGAGCTGATAATGCATTTCTATGAACTGCTGTCATGGCTTAGTGGTTCTGTACCTTGACTATGGTGTATAGTATCCTGGGTTCGAACCTGGCCACTGCTTTTTATTTTTCAGGACTGTCTAGACATGTTGCGGGGTGTGTCTGTGTAAAGGCATTTTGGATATGGCTTGCTCACCGTTGCCCGTCGGTTAGCTCGTTTGCGCGGTGGGCAGCTCCGTGCAAACGGGGTACGCCGGTTTAACACTGATTTGGCTATTGGCACGCATATGCCGCTTAGCACAATTAGGGGCACATATATTTAGCGTGGTAAACCACTGCTCGGCTACAGGCACTCATTTTGCACCAGTTAAACCTATGCTTATCTACGGGCACATAATCTCACTCTGTTGAACTGCAGCTCAGCTATGGGCATATAAGGCAGTTTATATTCATTTCTTGGCTCACATTTATTCAATATAAATAGGCTATTACATTGCATTTTACATATATTCTGGTTTTATGTGTACATATATGTGTCAGAGACTTGTTTCATGCTTATTTTGAGAAAAAAAAATTTGTGTTGTGGGGGCTCGAACCATGGATGCCTGCTCTGCAGCCGGCATCTCTACCGCTTCGCTATTGCTTTCTGGCTTATTTTGCATATGTAGTTCTTATCTGCTTTCACGCTGACTGCTAACTGTAGCTGCGCTACGGGCACGCCCGCGCACACGAGCGCACTCACAGTTAAACATCTTTACAATTTAAAAAAAATATTAACTGTACATTGATATTTCTTTTATGTTTAATAGTCTGTAGGGGCATGTGTTGTGTTGTGTTTATTCACATTTCCGTGGACTCTGTTGTGGGTGTGTACTTTGGACACTTTTAGACTTCTGGGGGCGTGTCCGCTTGCAGGGCTCAGCCTACGGACACGCCCCCTACTGTCTTACACGGCCGTGTTCGACTTGGGTGTGATTCAGCATGCTCTCATGAATATGCAGAGCATGCTGACATCACTCAGTTTAACTGCAGCCTCCGTGTAAGAGTTATAACTCTTACACGGAGGCTTCGTGAATCCTGGGGACAGTTTATAAATGGAAAGGTGCATCAAAAATAAAATATCAAATTAGGACAGGAATATCATATAAAGGATCTTAAGCAGGAGGGAGTTCATAAATATTTGGGAAAAGAAGAAGAGTCAACAATGAAACATGAACAAAGGAAAAGAAAGCTCAGTAACAAATATGTCAGAACCCTAAAACTAATATTCAGAAAAGTGCAGCTGTGTAAGTTGTACTTACCCATAGCAGTAGATTTTTGAATTCCTTACTTCTGCAGTAGCCTTTATGCTATATGGGTTGTTTCCTGCCTAGGAAATGACACCCAACCTCTTTCAAACCTTCACTCTGATTGCTGATTGGATAATTCTAAAGAGGGAAATCAGCAGCCAGAGTAAATATTTCTTCAGGACTTTCTTGCCTGTATAAGGAAAGAAGGACATAGCAATCCTGAATTAAACAGCCAATAATAACAATAAAAACATGTAAATTAGAAGCAAAAACAACCCTACTTAATATCCCAACTACAACTATATACAAGAGTAGGTAGATGGTAGATGGGTGTGACTAGTGCAGAAGTGAGAAATTCAATCATCTACTGTTTTGGTTAAGTGCAACTTGCAAAACTGCGCAATGCTCAGTATTCCCATTGCTGCAGTAGCCCTTAGGCTACATGGGTTGATTACCAAAGCCTATCCAACCTGGGAGGAGGATGGATATGGATCTAGAAGCCCTCCTGGAGAATGATCCTCGGCAACGTATGACCTGGACCTTGAAAATCAATCCAGTTTGTAATGTTTTGCAAATGTATGTACACAGGACTATGTAGCTGCATCTAGAATGCTTCTAGAGTCTACCCCTTTCAAGTATGCTATCGAAGAAGACATGGTTCTAATGGAATGTGCCTTGTTAATGCCTGGAATAGATTTTCCATGGTGGTAATAACAAAAAGCAAAAACTAAAGAGCACTACCTGGAAATTGTCTGTTTAAACACATTTTATTTTTTAATTATTTGCTAAGGGGGGTAGAACACTGATCATATACTGGACCAATTTTAGTCTCGGCCTGGGGAAAACACAATAGATATGTGACATTATACACAGAATGAATGGCAAAATGCAATACATACATATACATATACATATACATGGGTCCACTTTGTAATTTCGAAATACTGAAATCTTGAAATTCAGTATTTCGAATCTGCAAAACCGCAGACTCACATTTTCAAAACGGCAGAAGAGCGAAATTCAAAATACCGAAGCACGGATATTTTGAATTTCTGCTTCCGGCGGTATGGTGTGTGGATGTTTGGGTTTCATTTTGGTAAGTTTGTGTGTGTAAGTATGTTGGTTAGGGGTTTAGTGTGTGTAAGTTTGTGTTGTGACTGTTATGTGTGTGTTTGAGGGACTGTAAGATGTGTGTGTGTGAATTCCGTTTGTGTTTCTGTTTTTGTAATCTCGGAGTTAGAATATATAAGTTGAGGGGGTGGGTGCAGGGGGGCTTGCCCCCCTACTTATACATAATTTAGATGAGTTTGTTTGGTTGTGGGGGGATTTGTGTGTATGGTTATGTGTGTACTGTATGTATAGCGTAATTACGGGATTTTGAATTTCACGGTTGTGTGTTTTCAAAGTTGTGAGTTGTGGTTGGGTTTTCGGCTTTGTAGTTTCAAAATACTGAATTTCGAGATTTCAGTATTTTGAAATTAAAAAGTGGACCCACATATACATACATTACATACAAAGTGAATATCATACTTGGCTTGAGGGTATAAAGGCAATGGATAAATGACACTACATAAAGAGTGACTCAAAAAAACAATATATACATGCATTATTTATAGAGAGCGGCATCAGAGTTGGCATGCTAAAAGAATCACAGACTCAGAGCAAGGGATGTAGACAGAAGAAGAGAATGAAGAGGTTAAGTCAGATAAACAGAGAGATAGCAGTTGCATTTTCATAGTCATGAAATGTGTTTTTATTTGAGAATGGAAAAATCGGGTAAGAGAAATGATCTTTAAGAAAAGATGGGAGAGATCCTTACAATTTGGGCCAAGGACAGAGAAAGCATGGATTGTAGAGTGAAGCTTAGTTTGGGGGGGGGGTGTTTAGAAATCAGCTTGATGAACAAGTTCAGAAGGTAACATAGTCAACTATACCATCAGAAAATTGAGATCTAAAGGAGGTTTCTTGTGTACAACCTTTTCAGAAAGTGTTTCTCAACAAACAGACAAGAAAGAGAAGGATCCATGGGCAGACATGCTGACCACAAGATGAAACTAGAGGATTAAGAAAAGTCAGAGAAAAGTTAACTCATGCAAATAAGCACCAGTGGTACAAACTTCTTGATGGCCCCCTGATTATTGATTAGGCACCAGCTAGAAAATTGTTTCCACTTACCAGCATAGGATTTTTCTAAGATCAAGTTTCTTTGCTTTCTTCAGCACTTGCTGCATATCCTCATGAAATAAGTGCCTGAAACACATTAGAACAGAATCATCTAGGTAGTCAGTTGAAGTTGATTGATATTAGAGTGTTTCAAACTTTCCCTCTTTTGTGTGAGCAGATACAGTCTGTGAGGAAGTTTGTGGTACTTGCCCCTGGCCAATTCCATAAGAAAGAAGAACAAATGTTACCTGGGTCAAAAAGGGGGACACCACAGTGATTTTGGAGTATCCCTTTGAATCTTGAGAATTACCCAGGATATCAGCAGAAAGGGCTGAAATGCATAAAGGAACATTTTGTTCCAAGGGAATGGAAATTAATCTGTTTTACAGGCCTTCATGCAAGGAGCCCCGGAACAAAATTTGTTTAGTGCTCTGTTTTGAAAGGAGGTGAACAGATCTATTTGAGATGTTCCAACATCTGAATCAGCTCCTGGAAGACTCCTTCATTCAGTTCCTATTTGTGAGGGTCTGTCCTGGTCCAGCTCAGTTTGTCTGCCACTATGCTTTGCTCTGATGGAACGTAAGTTGCTTGGAGGGTTAAGGAATGCTAAAAAGTTAACTTCCAAGCCTCTGTGTTTGTTAACGTACCCGACAACTGTGGCATTGTCTGTAATAATTTGAAGAAGTCCTGAGGAGAATTTTGCAATATTTCTCTGGAAGCTCATATTGCTGAAGAAAGGCATGAACCAAGTAAATGACTCCTGAAACAAGATAAAGACTCTGCAAAGATAAGCAGTTCATCTAAATAAGTAAATACATGAATGCTATTCAGTCTGCAATAAGGTATAACTGGGGCTAGTCAGTTTTGAGTACCCTTGGAACAGGAGCTAAACTGAAGAGTAATGCAGAGACCTGATAATGTGACCCAGAAACAAAGAACCTTAGAAATTTCTTGAAGCTTATGGCTATGGGAATGTGGTAAAAAGCATTCTTTAGATCTAGAGTTACCAAGTAGCTCATGGGAGGAATGAGGGGGGTAACAGGCTTTGTATGGTCAACATTTTTAACTTTGGAACTTTTACATACATATGTAGAAATGAAAGCTCTAGAACTGATCTGCAAGAGGCCTCTTTTATTGGAACCAGAAACATTCATGAATAGAAGCACTGACATATTTAGGTTCATAGGTTCATAGGTTCATACTAGGCTATCTGCCCAAGGGCATTTATAAGCCTAGCCCAGAGTTTTGTGGCTTACGCCACCCCTTTAACTATGCCCATTATTTTGCTGTGCCTCTGTCAAGCAGTGACACTGAGGTAATCCCTGGGGTATATTTGCGATCTCCCATCCATTGGTCAAGATTTCTCTTGAACAAGGCCAGCAAGGTGCTCTGCCTCACATGTACCGGGATTTTGTTCCACAGCATAGGGAGTCTCTGGGTGATGAATCTGTCCCTCCAACACGTCCTATTAATAACCGTGTCCAGGTTTAAGTCTCCCGCCCTTGTAGTTTTGAGGGATCTAGATTTTTTGAGGTGAAGCATGTTTATCAATTCTGGGTTGGACATGGCCTTGTATGTCAGGCACAGGTCACCTCTGAGTAGATGGTAAGCTACTGAATAGAGCTGGAGTTCCTTCAGTCGGGCAGCATAAGACATATTTTTGAGGTCCTTTATCCTTTTGGTGAGGAACTTTTGGGGCCTTTCCAGCTGCTGCAGGTGTCGGGTCAGATACATTCTGAATGGGGCATTGTACTCAACCATTGGTCTGATGAGTGATGAGTACAGGGGGACAATGACCTCCCTTGATCTAGATGTGAATCCCTTCATGATCAGGTGGGCAATGTAGAAGGTCTTCCTAACTACTTTGGCAACGTGAGTGTCAAATGAGAGGTTTCTGTCAACCTGGGTCCCTAGATCCCTGATAACCTCTTCTGTGCTCAGTGGATTGCCACCTATATGGTAGCTAGGGGTAACCTTGTTTTTCCCGAGGGGTATGACTATGCATTTCTTGGCGTTTAACTTTAGGCCATGGCTTTGGCACCAGTTATCCGTTTCTATGAGACCCTTCTGAAGGATATCTATGTCAGATGTATTCTCGACTATGGCGCCCAGTTTGCAGTCATCTGCAAATTTTGTTAGCCATAACCCTACTGTGTTTGCTTGTACTTCTGAGAAGTAGATGCCGAACAAGAGTGGGCCCAGGACTGAGCCCTGTGGGACACCACTTGTGACAGGCTTTAAGTCTGACATGGCGCTAGCAACTCTGACCCTGTGGGTTCTGTCACTTAGCCAGTTTGCAACCCATCTTGTGACGTATGGGTTTACATTTAAGCTGATGAGTTTTTCAATGATACCTGAGTGGGGTATTGTGTCGAAAGCCTTTGCCAGGTCGAGGTAGGCTGTGTGGACTGCCTTTCCCTCATCAATGGCCTTGGTGACTGTTTTGAAGAAGTCTACCAAGTTTAAGAGGCATGATCTGCCTTTGACAAAGCCAAACTGGGTAGGATCCAAAGTCTGCAAGTCCCCTATATCTTTATTTATGAGTACCATTATGATCCTCTCCATAGCTTTGCAGATCAGGTTTGTCAAGCTGATGGGACGGTAATTTCCAGGGTCGGTGGAGGCACCGCCTTTGTGAAATGGGACCACAGTTGCCATGCGCCACTCCTTGGGTATGTATCCTGAGGCGAGGCTAAGATTGAACAGCTGTCCTAACCGTGGGTTTAATTCCTCATTTAGTTCATGGAGCACACAGCCTGGGACACCATCTGGTCCCATGGATGCTGTGTTTTTGGCCTTGGAGAGTGCAGTTCTCACCTGGGCGTTCGAGATGTTTGGGGGGCTACTATCCTCTGGTATAGATATCTCTCCTTTTGGGGGGGAGAAGTTTGCACTGAACCTGTCAGCCAGTATGTTGGCTATGTCTGTAGATTCCGTGATTTTTACATCATTTTGAACTAATTCTGAGCAAATCTGGGAGTTTCCTCCCAGGTTTCTAACATAGCTAAAGAAGGCCTTATGATTGTCTTTTGAGTCCTTAGCAATTTTTCTCTCAAAATTTGCCTTGGATGATTTTATGAGAGCTCTTAGTTTTTTACTTATGATGATCAAAGGTGTCTTACCTTTTAAGGATTTTGCTCTATCTTGTAGTAGCTTCCTCCTTTTGTTTTAGAGCTTGTTTATGGCTGGGGTCCACCAGACTGGACGCTTGCCTTTGGTACAAAGAGTCTTTGTTTTGTTTGGGATTGCCTGATCCATGCAGTCCTGTAGGTGTTGGTATAAGGCATTTGTAAGTGATTCAGCGTTTTGAGTAATGTTTTCCGCCAGCTCGGGGGCCTTAAAAGAGACCACACTAGTCTTTAGAAGTGTGAAGTCAGCTTTTGAGAAGTTCTTTACTGTGGTCTTTTTTATCTCAGGTGGGGGCGGGATGAGGACCTCCAGTGAGATTAGTTTATGATCTGATCTCACCAGTGAGGGGTATACTTCCGGTGTTGAGCATTGTGACCCCATGTTCGTGATGATGAGATCAAGTATGTTTTCACCTCTTGTGGGGATGGTGACTAGTTGTTCCATGGCATTTGAGTTTATGAACTCCAGGAACCTTTGGGCTAGAGTGTTTGAGCTTGAGTAGTGATCCCAGTCTATATTAGGGTAGTTGAAGTCACCTAATATGATGGTGTTTGGAGATACATTTATCCCCTCCAGTGTTTTCAGGAAAGCTATGTGAGGTTCCTGAGTTTGGGAGGGTGGCCTGTAACATGCTACAAATTGCAGAGCAGTCTTGCCTATGGTTAATTGCACCTGGATGGTCTCCGATGCATCGTGCGTTGCCACCAACCTTGAGGTGTGGGTGTCCTTGATGAATATGGACACCCCCCTCCTTTTTTGGTGGTGTCCGGATTTTGGGGCCGGTACGCATGATATGAGGTAAAGCCTGATAGTGCTGGGGTGCTCTCAGGAGCCTTGAACCAGGTTTCCGTCACAGCACAGACATCGATGTTCTCCATACTGAGAAGAGCCTCAAGTGCATGCATCTTGAGGTTGAGACTTCTGGCATTGAGCAGCATTACCCTTAGTTTTTTCCTTTATTGTGTTCTAGGGTGGTAGGTTTAGAATTTGAGCCTTGCCTAAAAAAGGCACTATGGGGGTGGCAAGAGCCTTTGCCAATATCCGGAAGCCCAGGGGTGACAGGTGCAAGCCGTCCCTTGCGAAGCAGCGTGGCTTGTCCAGCATGTCATCCCAGGCGGACAGACATTGGATCCCCTTTGAATGACACCAGAGTTTAAGCCAATTATTAAAGCTGATCATCTTGTCTCTGTATTGTGGCATCATTCTTGGTGAAGGTAGGATACTGCTCAAGGTCAGGGTCATACCTGCCTGGGCTACATAATCAGAGAGCTCCTCAATGTCTCTTTTCATGTAGTCCAAGGAGGTACGTCTCAGGTCGTTTACACCAGCGTGGACAATGACTGAGTCGTACTTGTACCTGCTGTTGAGAGACCTGAGTGCTTGCGTTATGTGGCGGATTCTAGCGCCCAACAGGCAGCTTACTGTGACCTTCTCCTTACTCAATCTGGTGAGCGGGATGTCAGTGTGTCTGACTATGGAGTCACCAATGACGAGTGTCTGGCATTATGTTTGGCCTTAAGGGCTGTGACTGTTTGGCACACTGACTATGTGGTCTATGTGTTTCATGTGTTATGTTCTGAGGTGGCAGTTGTTTGGGTGTCTGCTTTGGTGGTCTCAGCTGTTTTGGTAGATTTTTGATCAGAGCCTCCGAGTATGTCTTTGTGTGTTTATGTGTATGATTTGAAGTTGTGATAGTACTATGTGAGACTGGGTATGTGCTGTGTGTGGATACCTTCTCCTCCTGTCTGGTCTTGCCAGTCTTATGTTGAGAGAGCTCAGCCTCCAGTTTGGCTGTATAGTTGCATCTCTCGCATGTATTTGTGTTTTGTGGGAGAAGGAGAGGGTTGTCTGTGTACATGAGGCAATTGTAACATTGCCTCAATATTCCCAGGTTCACCAGCTGAGCAGGAGAGGACACTAGCAACTGATCCCTCGACATGCTAGAAGGAGTAGACAAGAAACGTAAAAAAAACGGACTCTGGGGGATGTGGGTGTTCGAGAAGGGGTTTTAGGCTGGTGGGGTACTATGTATAATAAAAGTGCTATAACAAGGTAAAAAAGTACTTTAGGAGTGCATTCCACAGTCCCATCCAACACTGGATATATGACTCCTTGGGTGTATAAAGATTGAAGAACCTGAGGAAACAATTCTGTTTGGTTCAGTCAGTGGGGAGATATTCTCCTGAAAGGAGGCTTTTATATCCAGTGTAATCTGTAACCCTCCTGAACCACTTTTAACATCCAAGAATCTGAAACAATATTTTACCAAAGAAGAATGTCGAGGACAAGTATGATGGTCAGCTTTGCAGACATTTTAGATGGATTTGAGGGAAGATGGTAAATAATGCTGTCAAAGTCATTCTATACAGTGATCTGTCCTTTTTCTGAAGATATCTGTTTCTTATTACCCTCTAACCATCTCTTTTTCTTTGCACTTTGCCAAAATAAGACCTTGATTTTGTTTGTTTGACTTTTTGTGTAAGATAGAGGCCTATAAGATTTGTATTGGGGTAGATGAATGATCTTAGAAGTTCACTGAATCAGTTTCCCTCTTTCATCCTATTGTTTGAGAACGAGTAGCAGAACAGTCTAACAATGCCTCATTGTCTACAGCAGAATATAGATTAAATATCTACTTACTAAAACCTTCACATGCCCACCTACATTGTAAAAACATCATATAGAGTGATGATATCCACCATAATACTGGTCCTATCACATCATCCATTCCTTCCACTCCCCTATCTCCAATGCCTACTTCACTTTCTCGTAAACGATTAAATATTTCTAAAAAATATCCACAGTAAGCTAAATAATGTCACTGAACTCCATTCCTGGATTTCACACCACTCACCAGATATTGTCACATTTACTGAAATGTGGCTGAAACAACAGATAAAGGACTCAGAAATCACTCCTCCAGGCTATGATATCATTTGATCTGACAGACAACATAAAAATGCAAATGGTGTAGCTATCATCTATCCCAAGTCTCTGTCATTCTCTCCCTTTATTAAAACCTCATTAAAATTTGACACTGTTGAGCTACTTATTTCTGTTCTCAAACAAAATAACCAAAAAACTCTGTAACTGTTACCCTTATTCCCCCAGGTAATAGCATTTAATTTCTGGAAAATATCCTACATTGGATATCTAATACTACCCATAATGAAATTATTATTCTTGGAGATATCAATGCTGATTGGTAAAACTTTACATGAAATTATCCCACTACTAATATTTACTTATATGGCTTCATACAACTTATTACTTCTCACTCTCACAGCAACAATGTGAAAAATAGTGGCTTTACTTTAGACTGGATCCTGGTCTCTGTTCCTAGCAAATATAGTCCATCATGTATCCTCCCAGACTCAGGTAGTGATCATCATCCTACGTATATACACAGACTTATCTCTCGCCACTCCAAACACCTATGCAGGAAGACCTGCAATCTTTCACAATTTATCAGAAATGTGTTCACAAATGTCCAAAAATCCTTCCATTCATCCACTCTGTAAACCCTACCACAAGACAATGCCCTACATACATGCTATACAATATTTTTAAATGCCTTAAATGACCTCACTTCATTGAGAAGGACAGTAAGGTCCAACTGTGATCCCTGGCTCTCTACTCAAAGTAGAAGTCTGACTAACAGCAGAGATAAGGCATGGAGTGAATGGCTGTAGTCTTCTCAGAATGTCTAACGCTACAGAGAACTCCACAAATTCACAAAAAGACAACTTTATAACAATAAGATACAATAGTACTTTGATCCTCAAGCTAATCAAAGACAATCCCAGAACATACTGGTTCCCATAAAAAAAAACTTGCACTCCAGTACTAAAAATGGCCCTAAACCATGGCTTAACTTCTCTCCCTTAGAAACAGTTACTAAATTCAATTTCTACTTCATGAAATGTATAGCTGCCCTTACCACAAACTCCTCTAAAGTGTCTTTACAATCAATAGTTCATCCCTAATCTAACAACCCCTTCTTCACTCTAAAACCATTTTCTAATCAATATATATTGGACATATACTATACAAACTTAAGCCATGCACACCATCTGCAGACATTCTTGTCCAGAATACTTTATGATAGCTGATTCTATTCCTTTCCATGTGTCAATTTTTATCAATAGATCCATACAGGAATCTATGTTCCCTCCCTCTAGAAGAAATTCCATATTATTCCCATTCACAAGGGCAGGAACTCCAAAGAAATCACACATTTTAGACCCATTGCAATTATGTCCCCTTTCTGAAAAGTACTAGAAAAATGTATACATAAACAACTTTTCCATCATCTTCTGCTAGAAAAACTGCTTACCCCTGGACAACATGTTTTTGACTGGTTTCACTGTACAATGACTGCCATAGTATCCTTTGTAGACACCACCATCAAAGCCAGATGCAATGATAAATTTCTCACATCTCTCTTTTCAGACTTATCCAACATTTCCAGTATAATATCCCACAACATAATCCTGCCAAAGATGTCTACCCTGGGCATCTCTGTCACTACATGTAAATGTTATTTTAGTTACTTGTCACACAGATATCAGTCAGTACCCTTATCTCCCAGTAAATATTGGTGCCATTCAAGGCTCCAGCCCTGCTCTTCTCCTTTTTAACATTTTCATAAGCAGTCTTTATATATCTTCTCAACAAGCATTATTTACACAATAAATTTTTGATTCTGCTAGAATTTGTTCTTTTGACAGTCTACCCTGCTACAGATTATAGTCTACCAAGATGCCTTTAACTTAGTGGAAAACTGGTTGACAACCAACTTCTACTGAATCCCGAAGAAACAAGCTACTTTTACTTTCCCTAAATCTCATACCCAGAAAAAATTCTAAATTTCCTCTCTAAACAAGATTGACATTGAAATATTCATCATACTAAACTCCTAAATGTAACAATAGATGATAATGAAAAATGTTTGATATCCACATAAAAACTGTAAAAAAAAAAAAAAAAAAAAACTCAGAGAAAACTAGGTCTGCATTACAGAACTAAGACATTTCTTACAACCTCCAACTAGAACAACTCTAGCCAATACACATCTTTTACCTTCTCTTCTTTATAGCTTGACCAATCTACAGTCCACTTTAAGTCCAAACTAGAACAGTACTATCATATAGTTGCAGCCAATCAGTGCTACCATACCCGTCACTGCTCTGTTCTTAAATCACTAGCTTGAATTACCTCATCACCTAGCAGTCATACAACTACTGTTAGCACACAAAATAGTATAGAACCCTTCTTCTTGCCCAGCTATTAGCATCATCTTCCACTACTACCTTCCAAATAAACCCCTTTGCTTAATTAACTAGCTGCTACTTGAAATTAATAAAACAGACATCTATAGGACACAGCTTATATTCTAATTGTGTGGCCAAACTTTGGAACTCCATGACCAATCATGTCATCACCTAACAGTCATTCATTTAAGCCTTCAGTAAAATAATTCCTTTCCAACTCTTGGCTCTGCTTCTGTGCCACACCAGGCTATGATGAATATTTATTTTTTTCCCCACATCTCCTCATATTCGTTATGCTGGCTCCCTCATTTAATCTGTTTCAGATCAATATTTGTGATTACCCTATTAGCCTGTATTGACCTATAACTCTTTAATACTTCATCATACTAGTGTTTAATCATGCTCAGCTCAATATAGCCTGTATTGACCTATAACTCTTTAATACTTCATCACACTAGTGTTTAATCATGCTCAGCTCAATATTTCCTTTCTTGCGTGACTCTACAGAGAGAAATATTTAATGTCTACCACCAATACTACCAGTTGCTTTTTCTTTTCTTTTCCTACTCAGTTTGTGTTTATCTTGCATGTTTTCATATTTATCTCAAATATGTTTATTTTATATATATTCTTTTCTGTACATTTGTTTGATATATATATTCTTCCCCTAACCATTGTATATTTTATTGTGAATGATATTGATATACTGTTATAATTTGCATTCTGTGGAGCACTTCTTTCCAGGCTCGCTTGAAAATGGATTCTGGCCCAATTGCACTTTCATAATAAAAAAATGTCAATAAAGTAAAATCAAATAAATATTGCTGATTTGTCAATGTGCATGCAAGGTAGGTACAGTGCTTCTGGAATATTAAAACCACAAAACCAAGGTATATTCTCCTTGTTTAAGGTATAAGACAGGAAAGTGACCTCATTTGCACAGGATCATATGCATTGGCACTTCTAGGAAAGTCTGCATAAGGATGATGGAAGGAGGACCTTATTTTGCAGTCTAGTGTCTGAGTCAGGGATAGTGAAGTGGATTACATCCTGGCATGGAAAAGTGCATCAACTCTTTGTCCTTCTAGAAGCGTTTTGTACAACTGGATAAGGAATATAACCTCATACCCTTGAATGTCTTGTTGGAGGTGTTGCAAACTTATGGATTCCTCAAGCCACTGTTA
The DNA here is from genome assembly GCF_019279795.1 of Protopterus annectens. Lineage (NCBI taxonomy): Eukaryota > Metazoa > Chordata > Ceratodontiformes > Protopteridae > Protopterus > Protopterus annectens. The sequence goes on from NC_056742.1 coordinate 12,492,522, forward strand.
CATGCCATGCAGTCCCTACAAGTATGGAGAGACAGTCGCATCCAAATTCTCAAAATAAAGTTGAATGAATTTCAAATGAGCATATAATCCCTTTTAGGTTGTATTTTGTTTAACTTCATCTTCAAAGTCTCAATGGACAAGACAGAAAAGTAAAACCAAGAAAAATGGTATCCAGTATGTGGAAATAACAGTTACTTCTCTGTCACATGCAGACTGTTTTTTGCTTGTCTTACAGTTACTTTGTTTTTTGTCATGCACTACAGTGTTATTTTTCCACTGAATGTAAAGGAAAAGAGATGAAAATTGACAGCTCCAAGAAGATGTCACGGTTTTCCCCCAGAAAAAAATGGATTGCTTTATACAACGGAGGGGTCTACAGCTATTTTATGTGGAAGATTTTAATTATTTTGGATACTTCTTCACAAGTGAACATAGAGGGGACTTGATAACTGACCAGTGGAGGGATGTAGTGGTGATAGTTCTGTAGACTGTACCAGATAACGGTCATGAAATAAGAGTTGAGTCATACAATGAAACTCTCAGCTCTTAAGTTAGTCTGCCTTCATATCCACATGGGAAGACACCAGAATTCTGTAGTAATTGGAAGGATGGCATTGTGACTAGAAAAGCAGTAGAAATTATGTCCCTTCACAAGGTTGCTGAGTTCAGACTCTAGGAAAGATTGACAAGCTTGGTGTCTAATCACAGAAATGGCCTTTTGATGTTTTAGGGTGAGAGGAGCAACTAAGGTGGTCTGAGCACTATGGAAGGTGTGCCAGGTGTAGTACACTGGATGAGGACATGCATTTAGATCAGACACACCACAACAATATCTCCCAATTTCATTAGCAGAGACTGAGGGTCCTTAAGGTGAGTTGAAGACTATTTCTAGGGACAGTGAAGCCTTGCTTCATTGCACAGCTTGAGAAGTTTGTGACCCTTATCAAACAAGTGGTTTAGAAGATGCATGGATGAGTAAGAGAAGCGTCCTCTTCAGTTCAGATAAAGGCCTTAATTAGTATATACATAAGAGAAATCATTACACCTTAAAATTTGCTAATACATTAGACACTGCATACAAGAGGGCAAGCTTTTATTTTCAAAAAAATAATAATAAAAGACCAAATGCTCTGTCATAGTCACACATTTGCACAAACTCTTTTGGTCACAATTACCACATCATTCTGAACTTTTACAGATCTGTACTACTGTCCTCACCATGGTATTTGTTACCATCCTTGAATTCATCTCCACTACCATATGTGAATGTCCCTGTAAGAAGTGTCTGTCGTCCGTCTGTTTCTTTGTTGTGTTCATGAACACCACTATTTATAAATTTGACAATAAAGTGCACAGAGCAATTCAAACCCTGTTTTCTGTAGGATGAAATGTTCCCTGTAGAAGTTGACCCCTTTATTTAAAATTATTAAATCCTGAATTGCTGTACTTCAGAAAAATAGGGAATTATCCCCTGCAGTGTGACCACATTCACACAGAGTGTTTTTCCCATTTGCAAAGATTCACAGAAATGTTGATCATGATCAGTGTATAACACTTTTAAAGATGTTTATACTAAATTAAGGGTAGCTATGACTAGGAAATCATTTTTGGGGAAGTGTTGCACCTTTTCAGCCTCCCCTGATGTATTCAGAGTTGAATATCCCAAATGTTTAGCTGTATTTTGCAGTAGGCTTTTTTTAATTTATTCTTATTGAACAAGGGCTTTGAAAAGGCCAGGACTGAAGCCTTGTAGCTAAAAGAAAATATGGCCCACCTGCCCCTTTTCAGTTTAATGGTGCAGCAAGATATACATAAATTCACTATGAGCATACGTTTGATAAAGAACATTCTCGAGTGTGTGTTCCTTCCATTGTTTCCTCTGTTGTGCTCCGTACTTCCTGCCCTTCTTGTAAAATGAGCATGGTCTCTGCTAGTACATTGGAACAGCTGTGACTGAGATGAGTTTCTATTTTATTCTCAGGGACAGCACCTAACATGCTGAATTTGCAGGTCCTCTGTGATGTAAGCAATGACAGTGCAGTGCTGTAGAGCCCTGAGTATAGCTGGCTGTTACAGACAGTCTGACTGCTCCTGTTGCTTGAGTGGAAATATATCATGTACCAGTAAATAACTTTTTTAAACTTCTCTCATCTTCTGAGTCGTGTTTAAGAATTTGGTTGATTTCAAGTCCTGCAGCCAGCCCTTTTTCTTTGAATAATCATGCTAAATAGATTTTTACTACTGACTCTGTGACCTCTGGAAATAATTGTCAGTGTGAGAGACAGACTTTGCTTGAAAGTTCATTAATATTTTATTCTTTACTCCTACAAGAATTCACACATGATTTTTCTTCTGAGATGGTTTTCTGTCTGTAGAATACATAAAGCTCTTTCTCCTGATTTGAAATACTTTAGCTCATGGTCTATAGCTGGACAGTTTCTGGAATATAGCTTTTTGTCAGCTGGCAAGACCGTTTGGTGAGTTACAATGGATTCTATCTACTTTCATGTTACCTTAACCCATTTCTTAAAATTCTGTCTGTCCTGTTTCTTAACCAGTTTGCATGTACTGTGTAATGCATACTGCCTTCTCCTAAAAAATTATCCATATATGGACCTGTCAGAATGTTTATGCAGAAGACTGGTTCTAAGCAGGAAAATTATTTAATAATGATGAATAGAGTGTAGCTGTGTATTTTGGACAGATGTATAAGCAGACAATGAGCTACAGACATTGACTTATGCAGGAAGACTGCACAGGAGTGCTACTGGCTTGAAGGCTTTTCTGGTTGTGTGAGTATGGGAATGGTGGTAGATGTGCCTTTTCTGTCTCAACTTGGTGGTGGTATATATTATGTACCTCTTTTAGTCAGTCTGCTCTGCACCTGCTGTCTAAGATGGGAGTGTATTACATTGTTCATTGTGTTACTGACATTTCCTTTTGAACTAGTTATGTCATTAAGGGTGTGCTACATGTAATGTACAAGGTGTGTACAAATTATTGTTTCATAAATTAATTTGTGATTCATGTCCTGTACTCCAATGTATGACTATATCTTCCATTCATTGATGCTTACAATTTGCATCTGACTGCCGCCATCCTGGAGTTTATCAGGCATATAGGAAAATGGAAGTAGTTTGTCAGATGTTTCTTCAATGGCTCACCCACATATGCACACCTAGGGAGAATTGAAAATCACCTGTCAGCATACCACATGTCTTTGTGAGAAAACTGGAATCCTAGGAGAAAATTCACAGAAATAAATGCAGACTCTGCACAGAGCACAGATGGTACCCTAGTCAAAAATAAAACCAGAAAACCTCTTGCTTGTGAGGTGACAATGCTATTGCACCAGTCTTTTGAATACTTCGTTTAACATCTTTATAAAACGTACAGTTTTAAAAGTGACATAAGTACATATACAGTAATATAAAAGAAAGCAAACCATATTCCTTTATTTTCATGCAGTATACATATATGTTTTCTATTTAACAATTTTCATGCCCCAGCATTATATAAATTGCTCAATTCCTACCTTCCCATACATTTCACATCTCCTCCTGAAGATTATTATGCCAATATTGTTCCCACAAATTCAGTTTTTCTATGTAATTTGCTCCTCCCTTTATGTAAAAATAACAACTCCAGTTCTTTTATTGCTTTTACAATATTCAATACTTCACTTACAGTTGGTTATTTTGATTTTCTAAAAGTTTTACTAAACATATCTAAGTATATTAATGTAAAAAATGATAACTGTCACCAAAAGTGAAATAAAAACTGTGCACCTTTCCAAATATTTTCTCACTACAGAAAATTTAGCTACTAAGAGGTCTGGGTGGGTGACTGATATTTTTTAAACACTTTTATTGAATTCTGACTTGTGACATGGGCAAACTTACATAAATATAAAAGTAAAGAAATCATATTAAGTTCACATTTACAAACATTATATTTCACCTATACTGCTACATATCCTATAATCTAAGCAGCATTACATAAATTATTTAATTCTTGCCTTCTCTTAATCCTCATTCCTCTTCTAAAACATTTCTCTGTGTGTTTTGTTCCCACAATTTCCATTTTTATATGTAATTTACTCCTACCCCTTTCTGAAGATTCCATTTCTTGTTCTTTTATCTCCATTACAATAATCACTATGTCAAGTATAATTGGTTTAGATTTTGCTTTCCATTTTCTAGTTTTTTTTTCAGCCATCAGAATTAAACTTAACAATGCCTTACTATGCCTAAGCAATTCAGATCCTGTATTCCAGCTCCAAAAAAATGTTCTAGTTACACTCATTTGCTCACCCAGTATTCCTGACAGAGCACTTTGTAAGGAATTTTTAAAGTCTGCCAACTTATTACACTCCCAAAACATATGTTCCCACTTATGTCTTTCTTCTCCATCACACCTCCAACATTTGACATGTACCTGAGGAAAAATTCTTTAGAATCTGCTTGGGGCATACAATTAACAATGCAAACACTTTCAGACAAAAATCCTAAATCTTCTAGATTTTGTTGCATATTTGGGAGACATGCATATGTCATCCCATTGTTTCTTTGTGAACTGCATATCTAATCTCTCTCCTCCTAATCTTTTCTGACCTCATCTGATTGATACTAATTTCATGCGGCTCTCTGTTTAATTTCCCCAAATACTTTTTTTTAATATACCTTGATGGGAATTGACTCATTCCTATGGCAATGCATAATTAAAGTTCATGAAAGCAGTATTGCTGTAGTCTTGCAATGTTAGCCAATTGTGCACTTCCCAGTACCGTCAATGCACCCAGATTTGCCGTCTTCTACAGTAAATATGGAGTTACTTGTACTGGTAGCACATTTAAGTATGATTCTAAATTCTTTACTAATCATGTTGATCCTATTACTATTATAACTGCCTTGGTATCTTTCTTCCACACTGCTCTCATTTTTGCTTTCAAATAGGTAAGACACTGTATCGCTAGGTGTGCCAGTTTCAATGATTAACTCAACTTATGTTTTTTTTTTCTTGGACAACTATATATGTTTTTCTTGCAACTATTTTTAGACTGTTTGTAATGGGTGGTCCCATGTGATCTGAACATCATCACTGTTGATAATGCTTTGTGGTTCATGTTTCCTATGCTTATCAGCTATTTTTATATTATACTGTTTACACAATCTCCAATGAAACAGCCTTTGACACATTATACATACCCTCAGCCCTGAATGCATCACACCCAACAATAAGATGTACAACTGTTTCCAGTTCAGTTTTACAGAACCTGCATGTGTCTGTTTCTCCTGGTTTTCTAGACTTTGTAAATTAGTGAGTATTTAGCCCACTGTCTTGGGTAGCCGCTATTAGCCTTGTTTTCTTTCTTTTTAACAACTGTCTTTCAATCCAACATTACTTAATTCACTCAATTCCTCTCTTCCCTTAAACCTTAACCTTCCTTTTGAATATTCTTCTGCGTGTATTGTTCCAACAAATTCCATTTATTTCTATGAAATTTGCTCCTCCCATTTTCTAAAGTTCCATATTCCGCTTATTTTACCTCTTTTACAATATTCAGTACTTCAAGAACTGTTAGTTTAGATTTTGATTTCCATTTTTCTAGTAATTGCTTTTTGGCAGCAAACAGAATTAAACTTTATTAGCCTTACTATGCCTAGGCAATTCAAATCCTGTGTCCCAGCTCAAAAGAATCATTTTCTTAGTTACAGCCATTTGCTCCCCCAATATTTCTGGCAGAGTACTATGTTGGGAATTTTTTAAATCTACCAGTTGATTACAGTCCCAAAAAACATAATCCCTTTCTTCCCCATCAAACCTCCAACATCTGCTATTTACCTGAGAAATAATTCTTTGAAGTCTGCATGGGGTGTAACAAAATACCTATGCAAACAGTTACAAGCAAAAATCCTAAATCCTCTGAACTTTGTTGCATACTTGGGAGCTACATATCTTTCCATTGTTCCCTGGTAAATTGCTTTACCAGTGTCTCTTCCCAGTCTTTTCTGAACTCCTCTGATTGATTCTTATAGTTATTGTGTGATATTTTATATGCCCTACTAAGTATCCCTTTTTTAACATCAGCTTCTGACCTAGACTCAACTGTAAACTCTACAGAGCAGGTCTTTCACTTAGGACTCCCCTATTTATTTTTCTTCGCTTATACTCTATCAGTCCCTGATAGAGAAGGCAATCTCTAACAGCTGTCCAAACGTCTTCTTGGCCAAAGCCTACTCTGCTACTATTCCTGCTCTAGTTATTTTCTCCCAGTATCTTGACTGTTCGATTTGCCAGTTTTTTCCAATAAATTCCAGCCACATCTTGCCTATTTGCTGTACCCTACTTGCAGTCATCCCTGTTGGCAAAAATCTCCCTTTTCCATTCATGTGTTGGCTTAGTTCTTATTATATTCATGAGATTTTGGAAAGTATTCTACTCTGTATGGTGGTTATTATTCTCTTCAATGATCTGCATCCCAAATCCAACTCTCTGCTTATTTCTTGAGATCTCCGCCTGCCCTCCCTCATCATCCCTTTCCACTTTGAATTATAACCTTCTACTTGTGTTATGTATTTGACCCTTAACTGCATAGCAGTAAAATATCCCTCCAAATCAGGTAGTCCTAAACCACCTTGTTCTACTTGAAGGAACAACATATTCCACTTAAATCTTGCCTTCTTTCCTCCCAGATAATTCCTTCAACTCTTTATTAATTATTGTCCATAACTTTTTCTCTGATTTATAAAAATATGCCTCACCTGTATATAAAATTACTTAAGGGACTAAAAATATTGTCATTGCTTGTATATTACTATCCATATGCATAAACAATAGCTTCCAGTCTCTCCGTTTTTGTATTCCCTTTTTATTCCCTTCCCCTATATCCTTAGATACCTGGTTTCGCTGTTCAACACAACTTATCAGAGAAGAACCTCCCCGCATGTTAATTCTTGCCTCTCATTGTTTATATATTCCCCTAATTAACCTTATTATTGTATCAGGGAATGCAGATGCTTCCATTGCCCTACTCGTAAAATCCAAGCCTATTGTGACAAATGCTTTCTCAGTATCAAGACTCACCAACAATAGCTGTAGTTTCTTACATTCTGCTTCTCTCTGTATTGTCATTGTTCCATTAATGTTATCATATGTTTGCCTCCCCTCTTCTAAACTACACAGATCCATATATATAAATTTTGGCAACAGCTTTGCCATTCCTTTAATTAGTATAGACATAAACACTTTATAGTCATGGTTTAAAACTGAAATAGATCTATATGGTTCTATATGAGGGTCGGTCTGACAGGTCTTTTTCCTTTTTAGGTAACATAGATACTAGAGCTTTCTTCCAAGCTGCTAGTGTGCTCTCTCCTTTTAAAATGATATTAAACAAAATCTTGCAAATCTTTATCATTTTTGTTTCCTCTTAACTTTCAAAGGAATACGATCTGTTCCTGGAAACGTCCCTGCAGATTGATTATACATTACCATTTTAACTTATCTCCACCTATCTTAACTATCAGTTGTTGAGCCTTATCTTCCTCTAATTTTTTGCATAATTAAGTCTGCCTTAAATATTTCCATTTGTGCTCTTTCTTGGTTTCAACATTCCTCTGCTTTATTCAAATTTTCATAACATTTCCAAAATATCTATAATACTTCTGTAGGCTCTGCATATGCAATTTAAGTGACACACCAGTAACAGACTCGCCTTTAGTAGAGAAGGCTGTGTTTTTTATTTCCACATCAGGCATATCAATCACTGACACTGCAGTACAGCATAAGGGAGTGCTGCACTCCTCAATGTGCCATCCTTGGGATGAGACATTAAATTGAGACCCCATCTACTTCAGGTAGATATAAAAGATCGCACTGCACCTATTAAAAAGAATAGGGTATGTTCCCCAAAGTCCTGGCCAAATTTCCCCTATTAGTATAAATACTGCCTCAGGTCTTCCCTGAAAAGAGGCTAGTAGCCTAGTGGGACTAACCCAGTTAGCAAAGGATAAATAAAAATAAATACAATTCTCTTGTTATTTTTCTTGTCATATGCTGCCTATGTTTGGAGACAACCCTTTCTACTTTCTGTTGCATAAGTTGCTGTGCTAAAGGTTTTCATCCTCTAGAGTTACTATCAAAACTTAGTTGCTTAACAGCAATCTCTCTAAACTCATGTATATTATCCAAATAATTCCTTATTTTCTTTTTAGCACTCTGCAGTTGCTCTTTTTTGTTCTGTGACATTCCCCTTATTCCGCAATACTTTAACCTTTGTCAGCCCTACTAAATAATTCCTATTACTTCTTAACCATATTTCTCTTTTACTTCTACACTATTTTAACTGCATTTTATCCCACTCACTAGCCATTCCTTCTGAAGAAATTTCAATCTTTCTTAACTCTCGAATAACTTCCACTACCCATTCCTTAAATTCCTCTTTTTTTTTCAACAGTTAGTGAAAAAGTACTAGAGTCTCTTTTTTACTGCATTATCATAATTTTTATCAGGTGATGATCTGAAATAGTTATTGGATGTGTGTTGGTGCTTTTAATTAAACGTACATATTCCTGAGAAATAAAATTACTATCCAAAATTGCCCAGTTATTGTACCTTGGGAAATAATATGTACAATCATTTGGAGTTCCCTCTACTGAATTCACATCTTCCACACTAAATATTTTCATAGGTTCATAGGCAGGTACTAGGCTATTTGCCCTAGGGCCTACATAAGCCTAGCCAAAAAGGTACCCTGGCTTTCGACACCCAGGAAAATTATTTTCCTGTGCCACTGTCGAGCAGAGCCACAGAAGTGATCCCTGGGGTGAATTTCCTATTTCCCATCCAATCATCAAGATTTTTCTTGAAGAGTGCTAATGTGGAGCTTTGCTTGATACAGATAGGGAGTTTGTTCCAGAGTATGGGAAGTCTCTGGGACAGGAATCTATCCCTCCAGCATGTTCTGTTTATTGTGGTAACAAGGTTTAGGTCCCTAGAGCGTGTAGCTCGGAGGGATTGGGATTTCTTTAAGTGGAGCATGTCCAACAGCTCTGGGTTTGACATAGTGTTGTATGTTAGGCAGAGATCGCCTCTGAGTAGGTGATAGGCAACAGAGTAAAGCTGGAGATTTTTGAGATGGTCTGCATAGGGCATCTGTTTGAGGCTGGTAATCCTCTTTGTGAGGTATTTATGCGGCCTTTCCAGTTGTTGTAGATGTCTTATGAGGTACATACCAAAAGGGACGTTGTATTCTATAATGGGTCTAATGAGTGACAAGTTGAGGGGAACAATGACCACTTTTTTCCTGGATGAGAAACCTTTTGTGATGAGGTGTGCCACATAGAAGGATTTCCTGACTACTGAGGCAATATGATTATCAAAGGAGAGACTACTGTCCACCTGTGTCCCAAGGTCTCTTATCACATTTTCGGTGTTAAGTTTACTACCGCCTATGTGGTAGTTCATGGATACAGAGTTTTTACCAAAGGGGATGACAATGCACTTTTTGGCACTGAGCTTGAGGCCATGGCTTTGACACCAGGCATCTGTCTCAGTGAGTCCCTTTTGTAGGATGCCCACATCGTTAGGAGTTTCGATTATGGCTCCTAGTTTGCAGTCATCTGCGAACTTCATTAGCCAGACCTTCTGTGTTAGCCTGTACTTCAGAGAAGTAGATACCAAACAGAAGAGGACACAGGACTGAACCTTGTGTTACTCCAATTGTCACTGTTCTGAAGTCAGATTTGGAGTCTGCTACTTTCACAGTGTGGGTTCTGTCAGTGAGCCAGTTGGCAACCCATCTTGTGACATAGGGATTTATACCTAGTTTAGTGAGCTTATCTATAATTCCAGAGTGGGGGATGGTGTCAAAAGCCTTGGCAAGATCTACATAAGCTGTGTGAATCACCTTACCCTTGTCTGCGGCTTTGGTGACTGCTTCAAAGAAGTCTATCAGATTTAGGAGACATGATCTGCCTTTTACAAACCCAAACTGGATGGGGTCCAGAGTTTGGAGATTACCAATGTCTTTGTTTATAGGTTCCATAATGATATGTTCCATGGCCTTGCAGACCAGGCTTGTCAGGCTAATGGGGTGGTGGTTCACGGGGTCCATGGTGGATCCCCCTTTGTGGAGTGGGATAACCGTCACTGTGCGCCATTTGGTGGGCACAAAGCCTGAGGTGAGGCTATGATTGAACATGATACTTAAGTGGGGTGCCAGTTTGTTCTGTAGTATGTGTAGAGCGCAGCCTGGGATGTTGTCAGGGCCAATGGATGCTGTGTTCTTGGCTTTGGAGAGTGTGTTTTTTACCTGTGCAGCCATGATTACAGGAACTTTGCATTCTTCCGGTGTAGAGATGGGCCCTTTAGGGGGTGAGAGGGGGGTAAAGGTAGCACTGAATCTATCTGCCAGGATGTTGGCAATATCAGTTGGTTCTGTATATTTAGTGCCATTGTGCTGTAACTCAGAGCATATCTGAGTGTTGCCATTGACATAGCTATAGAATGCTTTGTGGTTGATTTTAGAATCAGTGGCAGTTTTGTATTCGTAACTAGCTTTGGAGGATTTTATGAGAGATCTCAGCTTCTTACTGAGGCTGACCAGGGAGTTCCTCCAATCATGGGATTTTAGTCTTTTTTGCAACAGTTTATTTCTTCTGTTGTAGAGTTGTTTATGGCAGGTGACCACCAGATCAGCTTCATTTTTTTGGAGTTTAGCATCTTGGTTCTATTAGGGATAGCACGATCCATGCACTCATGTAAGTGCTTATAAAGTGCAATTGTGTAGGATTCAGCAGTCGTTCCTCTATTGTCCATCTGCATGGGTGTCGTGAAGTTTGCCACTTCTGTCTTAAGAAGCACGAAGTTGGCTTTGGAGAAATTTTTTATAGTAGTTTCCCTAATTGGGGGGGGGGGGGTGATGGATGTGGATGTCTAGGGTGAATAGTTTGTGGTCAGATCTGACCAACAAGGAAATGAGCTTTGGTGTGGAACACCAGTCACCTATGTTGGTAATGACCAGGTTTAGAGTATTGCTGCCCCTGGTGGGGGTGTTGATAAGTTGATCCAAGGCATTGGAATTTATGAATTCCAGAAAATGTTGAATAAAAGAGTTGGTACATGAGTAGTTTTCCCAGTTAATGGTGGGGGTAGTTGAAATCCCCCATTATTAGGGTATTGGGTTGTACCCTAATATTTTCCAGTGTATCAAGAAATGAGGAGTTGGAATACTGGGGCATGTTGGGGGATCTGTAGAAAGCTATAATTTGGATTGCGGTCTTGCCCAGAGTTAGTTGCACTTGGATAATCTCGGATGTATTATGCTGAGCAACTAGCCTAGAGGTGTGGATATCCTTAATGAATATGGACACACCTCTGCCTTTAGTGTTTTGGTCCAGGTTAGTTGGCTGAAAGGTGTGATATGAATTATAGCCTGGTAATGCAGGGGTGCTCTCTGGAGCCTTGAACCAGGTCTCTGACACTGCACAGATATCGATGTTCTCCATTTTAAGGAGTGCCTCGAGTGAGTGCATTTTGAGGTTTAGACTTCTAGCATTTTCATTACACTCAGATTTTTCTTGCTTGTACCTGTTATGGTGGTGAATTTGTCATTTGAACCTTGCCTAAGAAAGGCACTATATGGGTGGCAAGTATTTGGAATCTCACGTGTGACAGGTGCAGGCCATCTCTGGCAAAGCATCGTGGTCTATCGATCATGTCATCCCAGGCAGACAGATACTGGACGACCTTAGAATGACACCAGAAGCTTAGCCAATTGTTGAAGTCAATCATTTTGTCCTTGTACTTCTATATCATTCTGGGTGATGGCAGGATGCTACTCAGGGCTAGGGTCATACCTGTCTGGGCTACAAGATCGAAGAGCTCTTCATGTCTCCTTACATGTAGTCCAGGGAGGTACGTCTCAGGTCATTCACACCAACATGGACAATAACAGAGTCATATTTGTGCTTGTTGTGGAGTGACCTGAGTGCGTGGGTTATATGATGGATCCTGGCACCCGACAGGCAGCTGACAGTAACCTTCTCCTTGTTTAGCCTGGTGAGTGGGACATGAGTCTGCCTGACTATACAGTCACCTATTACTAGTGTGTTGGGTACGTTGTTTTGCCTTATGGGCTGTGGTTGATTGGCACACTAATTTTGTGGGCTATGTGTCATTTGGGTTGTGTTGTGGGGTGGAGGTTGCTTGCGTTTCTGCTTTGGAGGTCTCTGTTGCTTGAGCAAATTATTATGAAAGCTTCTGCGAATGTTTTTGTGTTTCTATGTGTGGATTTTGGTGGTGCAGGGTTTGAGGGACTATGTGATGAGTGTGATGTGGTACAAGTGTTTGCCTTCTCCTCTTGACTGTCAAGTTCAGTCTTGGCTGGAGAGAGCTTTGCTTCCAGTTTGGCTATATAGGTACATCTCTCACAGGTTGTAGTGTTGGGTGGTAGGAGCAGAAGGTTGTCTGTGTATATGAGGCAATTGCTGCATTGCCCCAAGATGCCCAGATTCATCAGGTAGACAGGAGAAAACACCGGGAGCTGACCCTTAGACATGCCTGGATAGGTGCTTATTTAGTAAGTACTAAAAACTGTTTTCCTCTAGATAAGTGAGGAAAGTTGAGTGCTGTAGTAATTAGTAGCTTATTTAATGCTTACAACAAGTTCTGAACAAGTGCTGAGCTCAAAGAAACAGATTTGAGTGCTAAAACTAAAAAACTGACTTGTTCTAAGGGAAAATTTGAAGAGCAATTTTATGGCGCTGGGAATATTTTAACCCTAACTAAGCATCAATGCATAAAGTGTATTTTTTTTAACAGTAACAAATGAGCAAACTGATTTAAACAAATTAACCAATTGACCAATAAGAGCTAAAATCTAAGCCCCGTTCCATCAATCTTTGATCAGACAAGTTCTAACTGTACACACCTGCCACTAGGGTGCAGGGAAACCTTCTCCAAAAAAAGATGGCCTGGATTATTGCTCAGGTTATAGAAACAAAGCTAGATTCAGCAGGTCTGAATCTAGTCTATGCTACAGCAAACAAGGCATACCAATTTCAAAAATAAACAGTTCAAATAAGCAGGTACAATAATCCTCTAACCAGAAACTCCCAGCTCAGAAGGGCTGAATCTACCCTCTCCTCCCACAAGAGTGCAGACCACACCTTCTTAATGTAAAACAACTGGTCTGAGGCCCAAGTGCATAAACCAAAGGCTTAGAATAACAGTTACAATTTAATCAGGCTACTAACAAGCAGTAATAAATGCACCAGAATAAATGTGATTAAGTACTTTTAAGAACAGGCAGCAAAAGCAAAATAAAGTAATAAAGTAGGAAGAAACACAAATACAGTAAAAGCAGATGAATAAAGTGCAATTTTTTTATATATAACAATAGAAAACACGCAAACTGATTTAAACAAATTACCCACTAACCAATAAAAAGCTCAAACCTGAGCCCTGTTCCAACAGTCTTTATTCTGACAAGTTCTAACTGCACACTCCTGTCACTAGGGTCCAGGGGAACCTTCTCTAAAAAAGATGGCCTGGATCAGAGCTCAAGTTATACAAGCAAAGCTAGATTCAGCAAGCCTGAATCTAGTTTATGCTACAGCAAACAAGGCACACCAATTTCAGAAAGAAATGGTTCAAATAAGCAGGCACAATAAGCCTTTAACCAGAAATTCCCAGCTCAGAAGGGCAGAATCTAGCCTCTCCTCCCACAAGAGTGCTGACCACAAACCTTCTTAATGTAAAATAACTGGCCTGAAGCCCAAGTGCTTAAACCAGAACTAATACACTTTTAGAATAACAGACACTGAGCCTTCAATCAGCAATTCCCAACTTAGAAGGGTATAAGCTACCTGTCCTGTCACAACAGTGTAGCAGACACTGAGCCTTCAATCAGCAATTCCCAACTTAGAAGGATATAAGCTACCTGTCCTGTCACAACAGTGCAGACCCCCAAACCTTCTTAATGTAAAATAACTGGTGTGAAGCCCAGGTGCTTAAACCAAAAGGCTTAGAATAACAGTTACAGTTTAATCAAGCTACTACCAAACTGTAATAAATGCAGCAGAATAAGGACAACTGAGTACTTTCAAGAAGAGGCAAAAGCAAAATAATGTAATAAAGTAGGAAGAAACACAAATACAGTAAGAGCAGATGAATAAAGTGCATTTATTTTCTCTGTATTAGGTAGAATGAGCTAATGACACTAGACTGGGAGGAGTGTCACAGATCAAATGTACAGCAGAGGCAGGGAATTGCAAAGCCACCAAGTATAAGAAGAAGATACCAATAGGGAGGGAGGGTGGGAACACACAAGTTGTTGGACCACTATTTAACAGAGCAGGAATAAGGGTGGGAGAAAAACCAGCAATTTCAGCATAGATCAGAAGCCAGCAAATATATATCTAAATCAATCAATCAAAAAAAATTAGGATAATACAGAACATTGAAAAGAAGTTCCAGAAAAATATATTTATCACTTTATATTTCGAATTGTTTCAGTAGCACTTTCAGTCAGAACACAAGGAGCTTCAAGTTTCTTCAGAAACCTGCCCTATTTTGTTGTATTTTCTCTTCTATGTCCCTCTGATATATTACCACTATTGCAAATCAAGCTCCAGTCCCCATTTAGAAGAAAAATTCCCTGTTGAAAGCTAATTATTTCTCCACAAATTTTCTTAAGCTCCATAATGGCAGTTGTTGGTGAAATATAGATACAGGTCAGCATAGTTATCCTCTTTTGCCAGTAGTCCCATACTAACTAACTACCATTATTGGCTTTTTTCCACTTCTATCATTATTGGAGCCCCACAAACAATCAGTATTATTATCCCCCTTCTACTTTCTCCCTGATATTATGATGAATATACATACTAAAATCTTTTCTTTGTCAAATTCACATGCTAATTTCTTTCCAAATGTAACTTCTGCAGCACTGCTATTTGCACTCTGCATTTGTCAATATAATTCAATACTCTCGCCTCACAGTAAGACGATGTCCGGTTCGACTCTCAGTTAGAACTTCTTCTGCGTGGAGACATGCGTGAATGGGCGTACCTTTGTTGAAGGTTGTGCGTCAGGGCTGGCAACTCGGTATGTAAAAATCAACTGCCAATCATTAGAGGACCGGAGTTCCGCTGTGGCGACCCCTAACCAGGAAAAGCTGAAAGTCACAACAACTCTTTCTTTTTTCTCTATACCTGTAGGGCATTTACATTCTAAGATAGTACTGATATAGTAGCCATTATGATAAAAAGCTATTTCCCACCTATTATATAAGACAGTTTTTTGAATGTTTACTTCCAACTTTGGTCTTAATGTACACACTAATGTTTGGCAGGCTGATCCTTTATACAGTTGTTTCTTTTCATCTCCATTTGAACCTAAGTCACATTTTTCAAGACATTTTCCTTTAATGAAAACCCTAAAAAAAAAAAAAACTAAATACATTTTCAGAATATCCACAGCCCCTATTAACTTAGCAAAAAAAGAACACATAAAACTATGTACATTTTCAACAAATACAGTTTAACCCTCTAGTTAGAAACAATTGTCCCTGATCAACAGCTGCATCCACAAGCATAACCTAATCTAAAATGAAGGTCATTCATGCTAAAGTGCATGTTACAGCCTGTGTTCTCACTAACACCAATTGTTGTCTGTTCTTTTCTTAATTCTATTCCCCTCCCAGATGTAAAAAAACAGAATGGATATATTCAGAAAACATTAAAGTTTAGCTCTAAGAAAAAGTGTACTGGCTACCTTTTAATAAAATAATTATACACAGTTCTATTAAATGCATTGAAGTATAAAGGCTGTTGGGGGTATCTGTTATTCATTTCCCATAATTTCAAATTATAATTTTTACTGAATTACTTGTCATTTCACATTTAAATGTTGCATGTCCCTCACCAGAGAATGCACAAAACTCTCAAAATTAATTGTTTGCATCTGCAGACAAATTTTCTCCATGTTAAAGTAGCCAGCAATGAAGAAAAAAAATCAACTAACAACTTGCAGGTGCATAAAGGAATCTGTGCACATTTCACTCAGAACAGAATGCATATAATTTTCCAGGTTAACTGTCTTCAGCTTCCGACTTCTTGTCTCTCACTGAGAACATATGCTAATGGAAAAATCTAATATATTTGCAAATAAAAGAAACCTAATATTTTTCATGTTTTTATCATTTTGTCTTAATTTCAGGCCTATTTGCTTACAATATATTGTTTAAAGCTTAAGTCAGAGTGTATTATCTATACATCCTCACTCATAAAAATTATTTTAAATCATCTTCAAAGTTTTACATATAATATAATCAGTGCACTTTTACACCCCATTCCACCAACCCAAGATCACAGCATTATATCAACTTAAACTTGGTTCTGTTCAGCCTTTCTACTCTTGTTATAGTATAATGCCTATATTTCTTACAACTAAAAAGGTATCTGTATACTTTAACAACTCTAACACATAAGCCAATGAAAAAAGTGTTTAAAATATCTCAGGTTGCACACTATGCAAAAATGCTTTATATTATAACATGCAGTTTATGTCATTGTATGTTTAATCATGATATGTTTAATACAAGTACTAATAAGAAGAAAACAGTATTTTACTTACAGTTAATTCTTTTCCCCTTTGCTGTCCTTCAAAACATTAAAAACATAATGTAAGATATATATGCTTTGAAACCCACCAAGTTTAACAAAGTCAACATAAGCCAGTCTTTTCTCAGCCACTTTTGTTTGCAAAGCCATGATTTATTGTTGTTTAAGTTGTGTCTCATCTTACCATGTAATCATGAAATTATTGAAATGTAACTAAAAGTCTTGTTTTTACTGTGGAGCTTTTCTCCCCGGGTCTCTGCTGAAAATGGATATGTATCCAGTTGGACTAACCCGGTAAACAAATGTAAAATAAATAAATAAATAAAATAAATAAATAATAAATTTATTTCACAAATTTGATAAATGCTTTACAATTTTACATTTATTTACTAATTCCAGTGTTGGTGGTCTTTTTCCTGATTATTTCCATCCACTAGACTCTGGTTCAAGTCCAAGGTACTCCTTATTCTTCTAGTCAGTTCCTGTGCATTATTTCTATCTCTCAAGCATTTTTCTTTGGAACATTGGAAAAATGCTTCACTGGCAAAGCCTCTCTATGAACTTTATTGACTGAAAATGAAAAGAAGAGCCCACTTCTGCTTGTTGGCTCATTTTTGTTGGGTAAAATTGTATTTCCTCTTTAGCCTGTTCTGCAACATAGGTTTACAGGAGGTTACTAGGCTAATGACCCTAGGGCCTTTACAAGGGGAGCCATGTTATACCCATGTTCCCTAATTGACCTTGGTTAGATGGCTATTTGCAGAGCAATTCTATGATCATCATCAACCATTCCTGTCCATGAGGGACATAGATGCCACTCCTGGGGTGAATTTACTGCCTTCCACCCATTGTCTAGGTTGCACTTGAATAAGGTTATTGAGGAGTTCTGCTTCATGTGAATTGGGAGTTTATTCCAGAGGAGCAGCAATCACTGGGAGATATATCTGTCTCTCCAGCATGCTCTGTTAATGTCACCGGCTAGGTTGAGATCCCTGGAGCAAGTGAGTTTTGTCCCATTTGATTTGTAGATGTGCAACATTTCCGTTAGGACAGGGTCAGAGACTGCTCTGTAGGACTGGCACAATTTGTCTCTCAGCAGCCTGTAGGATACACAGTACAGTGGCAGGGCTTTCAGTCTTTCCATGTAGGTTATGTTTTGGAGACCCTGCATTTTCTTGGTGAGAAACCTCTATGGTCTTTCCAGCTGCTGCAGGTGTCTAGTGAGGTACATGCAAAAGAGAGCATTGTACTCTATTAGTGGTTTGATGAGGATTGAGTACCTTGGAGTTATAACATTTTTAGTCTTGGATGTGATACCCTTACTTATGAGATGTGCAACACAGAAGGCTTTCCTTAGCACTGTGGACACATGCTGATCAAAGTTTAGATTTCTTTCAACCTGTGTTCCCAAATCTTGACCTTGGGGGGGGGGGTGCAATCAATGTGGTAAACTGCAGGGAATTCCTCTTTGATAAAGGGGATTTGGTTTAAACCTGGTTATCTTCAGCCTTTCTTCTCTTGTTATACTGTAAAACCAACATTTCTTACACCTAAAAAGGTACTTGTATACACACCTTCAACACATAAGTCAATGAAAAAACATGTTTAAAATACCCCTTACTGCACACTACACAAAACTATACAAAGTGTCTTTGATCATGCAGGAAAAATACTCTGAAAACAGCAGAATATAGCAGCTTGAATGTCATCCCTGCCTCTTCACATTTACTGATTGCAGGGATACATTTGCTTCTCTTTTTCCTGGTATACAGTGAATAATCATTTTCCACAAACACTTTGCTTTCTCCAATTTTTAATATTTTTTTCCTTTCTGCCACAGCTTTGCCAGGATCAGCTCTTTCTGTTGCTATGATTAAATCTTTCCTAATATAGGTCTTGGCTGCTTTCTCATGGCCAAGTTTGAAGCATACACATCATGTGCCCTTTCAACTAACAAATCCTGCCATGGAACACCTGTATAGTTGTTTATGCTTGCATAAAATTAATGCAGTCTGTTCCTTTCAGTCTCTCTGGTACAGAAAAACATCTCAGATTTTCGCTATGAGTATTGTCTCCTAACTCTACTATTTTTTGAAACAGCTCTTCTCAAAAAGCTTCATCAAGCCAGCCTTTTCTTCCTTTCTACCTCTGATTTTTGCAGTTTTAAAAGTTCATCTGTATAGCTAGTTAAAACTTCTTTTTTCCAGCCCTATACTTTAACTGATATATCAATGTTTCATTTATTTTAATCACTTCTGGTTACATTTGATTTGTCTTTTTCCTTTAAATTACTGATCCATCTCTTGAACCAAAGCTGAATCTTGAACTGCTTTTTGCTGAATAGCTGCAGGATCATTCTCAGCCAGTGTTTCTTTTCACCTTTTCTGGTTTATTTTCTTTCAGATTCTCCAGATTTCTTATTTGCTGGGATCCAGTCAGTGCACTTACTAGCAAATAACTGAATTTAGCCTAAATAACAATTTAGTTTCAACGGCACTCATTTTGTTCAGTTTCTGTTCTCACAGTAGGAGAGCTGAAATTACACTATTGATGCAACCATTTTGGAAGTCCCCCTTCCTACATCAAATCTTGGTCAACACATGTTTTGTTCTAGGATTTCTCTAGACTAGCCACTGAATTTGTGTACTTTCCACTTTCCTTCCTTTTTTATTTATTTATTTATTTATCATTTGTTGACCGGGAAAGTCCGACTAGGTTCCACACAGCCTGTTTTCAGCGGAGGCCCGGGGAGAAATGCTCCAGATGCATGTCTTTGGAATGTCACAGCATATAACTGAATTTTATTTCAGGTCCTTTTTTATATTCTTTCTTTTTTTTTTACACTTCCAGTTGCAGTCTGATTCATATTGATGTCTATTGGTTTCCAGTCTCACTCCATTCCAAAATGCTTCTGCTAAACTAAACAAAGTTGTCATCTTAGACTTCTTTTCATGCTTTAGAACTTTCACTGTGTTTGGATCTGATGTGATCAGCAAATATGTATGTAGTCCTACGACTGCAGAGCTATACATGTTGTTACTTTTTAGGAGGCCCATACCTCCTTCAGACTGAGGGACGTATAATCTTGGCATGCATTGATTTTTTACATCATTTCATAAGCATGAAGCATTTTTACCATTTTTTAGTCCAAATCATTCAATGCTGTGTGTGGTCAGTCAATCACAGCAATGCTATGATTCAGAACAGGAAGAACAAACTGATTAATAGCTTGAACTTTATGCTTAGATGCTGTGTCAGATGTCCATCATTCCCACTGCTGCAGTAGCCTTTAGGCTATATGTATTGTGTCCTGCTTAGGAAACAACAACCAGGAAGCTTCAAAAAGTTCTCACTCTTCCGCACACCTGAACTCTGGCTGCTAACTGGTTAATCCCAAGTAGGGAAATCAGCAGTCAGAGTGAAGATTTCTTCAGTACTTTCTTGCTGTTTTGAGAAGAAGCATTTCTTGGGCTTGACAGAGGCAGCAATTTGCTATGAGCTTTATTTATGGCAGATAAGGCCTTACTGACGAACCCTTCTACATAAAAAGTATTTTCCTTTTTTGAAAAAATAATAAATCATTTAGTTTTTTTGCAAAAAGTGACATTTTCCCATTAAGAAACCTAATATTTTTTTTCACAATACCATTAAGTTTCCTGTCAGGGTCCACAATTTTTAGCTAGAAGTGTTTGTTAACTTATTAATGACTATTTTTTGAGAAATTATGTTCTGCTTGTGTAAACTTTGAACTTTATGGGAATGAAAAGTTTACAAGGGAACAGACAGGAATAAATGTCATGTGTGTTAGTATAATGCTTATGTTCATTTCATGACAACCTACCTGACATATTGATTTCTGTCAGTAAGTCTGAGAATGTTTGAAGAGTACTAACAGGGAAATTATGTTCTACTTATTTATTTTTAAGATAAAGGGACTAGGGAAAGTGTTGTGAGTGCATGTGTGTGGCTTGTGACAACTTACCTTCCAACCAGCTAACTGCAGCTAAGTTTACAGCATTTGATGCCTCTTCCCCAGCTTAACAATGGATACTCAAACCAGCCCAGCTGGTTCTTCTCCTGCAGTGCTTGGGAAAAAAAAATCACTCACCGAGAAGGCTTTGCTGTTGTCATAGACTCAATCTACATTTCAGCTGACAGTGGGTAAATCTTCAGTGCCTATTGGTTGTTTCACAGACCACTAACTTACCTCTGACTTCCTGTGTTATAGTCCTTTTTGCCAGCATGAATTGGGAGTCAGCAATGTTCTTATCAGCTCTTCCAGTGTTTAATATAAGCATGGAAGAACCATCTTTTCTAGGTGTAAGAGAATCTCAAGAAGATCCTTCTCAGGGTAACCAGGGCAGAGAGATCGTTAGACCAGGAAGACATCCTTCCTTCAAGACAATCATCATCTACTGGAAACTACAGTTGCTTAATTCTTACTTACATGTAACAGCAAATGTTTGAATTTTTTACTGCCTCACTGAAATTTTGAGTTATCTGCCAAGGTAACTCAGTACTGGACAACTTTCAAAAGCTTGGACTCCCTCTCTCTCTCTCTCTCTCTCTTCCTATGATAGCTTCTTGACTGAGCATATCCTAAGAGGGAAGCCTTCAGCTGTCACACGAAGTAAGTTTTCATTTTTTTTTCTTTGACAAAGAAGGAGAGGAAAGTACCCCTAAGCCAGAATAATCAGCAAAATTTGCAGCCAGTCACAATACCATATTAAAAACAAATCCAACAACAACTGAATCAAAGTTGAAGCCCACTTCAGCTATACACAAGCTTGTGGAACGCATGTGAGTGTTACCACTGAGATAGTGAGGAATTTGAACATATACTGATATAGATAAGTAGGACTTACACAACTGTACTCTGTTCATAATTCCCACTGCCTAAGTGGCATCTTGGGTACATTCCCAAAATTTATGCTACCTGGTAGGTTAAAAGATAATGATCCATGAGTCCCTGGATAATGGTCCTAGTGAAGCCTGCTTTAGACTATGAAAAGAAATCCAGCTTATAGTGATTTGTAAAGGTATGAGCAGAGCATCAGGTTGCTGCCTCTAAAATGCTGCAAGAATCCACCCCTTTCCAATATGCCATTAAAGAGGATAATGACCTAGGTGAGTGAGCCTAAATCTTGCCTGGAAGAGATTTACCATGGTGGAAGTAACAGAAAACAGTAGTAGATGACAACTATCATGCAATAGTTCACCTACAAACAGGCTGATCTTCCTTAGCCCCCATATAGAAAACAAAAGTACAGTTGTGCAACTAACCTTACCATAACAGTAGAGGTTTGAATGATCACTACCAAAGTAGCCTTAGCAAAATGTGTTATAGCCTGCATAGGCTAGAACACCCATCCAACTTCCAAGCTTCAGTGTACCTTCCACACACACAAACCATCAGTCAGGTGAGCTGACCACAAAGACAGGTATGGGAGGGCATTCCCTTCAGAGCTTTCATGTTAACACAGAAAGGAAGGCTGAGCCCTGAAAGAAAAATTGTAGGAGTAAGAAAAAAATAAGTGTCTATACCCTGTACCCTGGCATATATAATTCACTAGAAAACAAGGAGGGATGAGGGCAGGGAGTGGCTACTGCAGCAGTGATCATTCAAACATCTACTGTTATGGTAAATTTACTTGCACAACTGAACTATATTCATCATGTTGATCACTACTGCTGTATCCTTAGCTATGTGGGTAGATTACTGCAACTTATTACATTTGAGGTCTGGAAGGAGAAGACTCCAGAAGCCACTAGACAATGATCCTAGCAAAGCTTGATCTACACTAGAGAAGGAATCAAGCTTGTAATGTTTTGTAAAATCATATACAGAGGATCAAGGTTCTGCTGCTAGAATACTTCTAGAATCCAGCCCTTTCCAAAAAGCCATACATGAAACCAAGGCCCTAGTAGGGTGGGACCCCGCTGGGAATAGTTTTATTGTGGGGAGCATAGGAAAAAAGTAATAGCCTGAGACAATCATTTGGAAATAGCCTGTACCTTCCTCTTATCTTCAGAAGAAATTAACAAACTGACCTGAAGATCTGAAAGATTTAGTTCTGTCAAGATAGTACCCGAGTTGCCTGAGGACATCCAAGGTATGGCATGTCCATTCTCCCTCATTTTTAGGTGCAGGAAAGAAAATGGGGAGATAGATAGTTTGGTTTAAAGTAAACCCAGACAACATTTTGGGCATAAAAAAATTATTAATTCTCGAAGAAACCCTATCTCAGTGGAAAATGAAATTGGGTTGAGATATAAGAACTTACAACTCAGACACCCTTCTTGCAGAGGTAAGAGCAATTAGTAAAACTATTTCCTATGTTAAGACATTCATGTCAGCCCAGGTTAGTTGGTTCAAATAGAGCAAGTGTTAGCTTCTCCAGCACAAAATTAAGATCCCAAGGAGGGACAGGCAGTTTTCTTGGAGGTCCATTATGCAACACCCCTTTCAAAAACATTTTGACATGAGACTGCATTGAAAGAGGAGGATCTATGGGCAAACATGCTGAAATGCCCAAAAAATAAACATTGAGAGAGGAGTATAAAAAAAACATAGGATAGTAATTCACATAAATATTGTACAACCAGAGAACAACTAGCCATGATTGGATTCTGGCTATGTGCTGGCAGCAGCAAGAAATCATTTTCCATTTGCTAATATTGGATTTTCTAGTAGCAGGTTTTCTTGCCCCCATTAGTACCTGCTGCACATCTTCAGTAAACAGGTGCCTAAAAAAATAAGATCCCATCATTCAGGCAGTTAAAGTTGATTGGGATATACCAAACACCTCTGATTTTGCGTTCTGAGGAAGCTTATGGTAAATGCCCCTGGTCTTTTCCAAAAGAAGGGAGAACCACTGTTGCCTGGGCCAGAAAGGAGTCACCACAATGCTCTTGGGGGAATTCCTTCTGAATCGTCAGAAGTACCATGGATATAGTGGAAAAGGTGGAAAAGCATGCAGGAACATTCCAGTCCAAGGAAAAGAAAAGGCATCTGTCTTCCACGCCTTCTTGCATGGAGTCCTGGAGCAAAATCTTGGCAGCTCATTGTTCAAAGAGGAGACAAATAATTCCACTTGAGGATCTCCCCACAGATGGGTCAAATCTTGGAAGACCCCCTGATCTAGTTTCCATTCGTGAAGGTCTGCCCTTGTCCTGTCCAACTTGTCTGCCACACATTTTTTTCTCTTAAAGAATGCATGAATGTCTGGATGAATAGGAATGTGATAAGCCTCTTTTAACTCTAGTGTTACCAGGAAACTTGAAAGATGAAGAAGAGGTAGCAGGTTGCAAAACATCCTTGAACAAAACCCCTTTCCCATTTGGGAAGGAGGAAATGCTTCTATCACAGCCTGGGAAAGCATATGATGGAGAGGTGGAAACAAAAGAGTCTGGTCTAGAAGATGAGGAAGTACTCCCTAGAAAGGAGGAATTTCCTCCCATTGCCATCTCTAACCTTGATAAATGATCCCCAGAACCCACTTGTCTGCAACTATCTGTTGCCAAAGAAAAGTGGAGATTCAGACTGTCTGGAAGAAAAATGGGGATGCCAGTGGGAGTGGGGGTAGCAAAATTTCAAATAGTCATTCTGATGTATTGGACTATCCCTATTTTTGGGAGTTTCCAGAATTCTTCTTAGAACCCCTTGTCATTTCTTTTTAACTGTCTGTTTACCTGCATTTTGTTGAAACCATTTATTTTGTTTCTTACCAAAACTGGATGATGAGTTAAAGAATCCCTGGGGAAATTTTGAATAAGAGGTATGAAAAATATTAGTGATTCCCTATATCAGTTTACCCCCTTTCCATCACACTTTTTGATCACCTCTGCAGCAGGGAGCCCAAAACAAAAAAATCTCTATCTAAAGCAGAACTTAAAATTTCATTTTTATCAGCATCTGTGAGGTTCTGAGAATGCAGCCATGCAAACCTCTTCAAAACAGTAGCATTGGTCGCAGCCCCTGAAGAATTATCAGACTCATATGGTCTGTATACAATGAGTAGTGATTTGAACAATAGAAGAAATTAAATTATTTAAAGCAGATTTTTTCTCACTAGAAGAAACTACAGACAAAACATTCCTCATACTTTGACAGTTAGTCAGAACAAACCTTAACATATGAGCCTGACAATTCAAATTTCTGAAAACCAAAGTTGCAGAAGCATACACTTTTTTCCCTGTACTTATCAAGAATCTTCTCATCCTTATTAGAAACAGTAGCACTGGAATTAAGTGTTGAGCAGCAAAAGGTTTAACTAAAGCTATAGCTGCTGGATTAGGTTTGGGAAGTTTTTCCCCAAAGGGAAAAAAAAGCAAAGCAAAGGAACACCACAAGCCAGCCATCGATCCTCAAAAGCCTCAGAGGAGTATACTCTTCAGTGTCAGAAAAGCACTGAAGGGCCTGGTGCCCAGTCTTGTCTTTTAGTCAGCTCAGCTCAAACCGCCTGACACTTTGGGTACGTGGAAGGTGCTCTGAAGCTTTGGAAGCTGGCCTGCTGTTATATCCATGGCAGGATATAACTCACATAGCTAAGGCTAATGTAGCAGTGATCAATATGATAAACATCCCCTGCATCTCTACCTTAGTCATTCTGAAATCTAGACCTAGGAAAATTTAGTATTCTTTGGATACATATTTTACTGTTCTTACGGTCAAATTATCTGTTTCAACAGAGTCAGTAGGGGTATAACATGATGCTTTTGCATTTTCTGAGCCCTAGTTAAAACTTAAGTACTCTCTTAGTTCTTTTGGTGAATATACTTCACAAGTAAAGGAAATCTATCACATACTTTGCTGTGTAAAAGATGCAGCATCCTAAGTAATAAAGAAATCAAAGTCAGATATTGAATTTCTCCAGGACAGAAAGTGGACAGATTCAGAATCAATAGGCTTGGAATATTGTGAATGTGATGAAAAGTCTATAACTGACAGAACTTTTATGAAGGTCAGAGTTGTCTGCCATCTTAAGAAAGGCTAAACCTGAATTTGGAGTGTTATGAAGAACCTCAGTTGCTAGAATTTGCCCTCTAAGACATTCATAAACATATTTTTCTTAATTGTGCCACTAATAGTAGTGGTATCTTAAGAAGAAACAGCATCTTTCCATCATCAGTCAGAAGTTGTACCTCAGTTTGAGACAATGAATCAGGACATCCACTCAGCCTACTTGGACCTACTTGAGTCTCTCAAGATACTATCGAACACCCTGATTTGGGAGACTTTATTTACCCTTCCATTGACTGGGTAAATTATACATCTTCTAACTCACTTGCCCCGAGGTTCCTGGATTACTTGCCCAGAGGTTTCTGGATTTTGTCAACTCTATTGCCTTGGATCAGTTGGTTGATATCCCCAGTAGGGGCTACATTTCCTGGATCTGGTGCTCATCAACATGGGGGATCATTGCACCCACCCCCAGAGTACTGCCTCCTGGTAAGGTCTGTCCACAAATAAATCTCATTAGAAGTAGCTGTAACATCAGACCTCCCCCCCCCCAAACAGCAACAAAAATAAAAAACTTTTCCAAGGTCAACTACAGCCTCTTATGTGACAGCATAAATAGCTTCAAAACCCCCTTCCCTCCCAGATGAAATGGACACTTATGCTGAGTTGTACACCAATGCTTGGTACTTTTCCATTAGTGGGGCAACACTTGGAATGAGGGCTTTGAATATTGTATTTCAAGCGCTGTTGTTCTCTTTAAGTACAAATCCATGTATTTCATTTTTACATCCATTTCTGTTTCAGTCTATTAAGAACAGGAAAATGACAATGTCGTAGGGTGCATGCTACCTGTTAAAAAAAACATACTTTTAAGAAAGGATAAAGCCAAATACAGGAGTTCTGAAACTGAACATGAATGAAGGAAAAAAACATAATACTTTCGCAACCCAGCGAAGTTTCAAAACTACCAGTCATCCCCTCCAAATTCAGGATTTCTGAAACTGAACATGAATGAAGGAAATATACATTATAGTTTAGTAATCCAATGCAGTTTTCAAACTACCTTCCATCCCCTCCCGTTATCGGGGCAACACTTTGAATGAGCACTTGGAAATGCGACTCAGGCAGCATTTGTTATGCATAAAGAGCATAGTTAACAGCAGCACTGCATGCGGCTATTTACAGAATATTACACTATGTAAGGGATGCAATGGCTAAAGACAAAGTGAAGCTGGTGACAGTCCAAAGGTGAAATACAGAGAAGAGAAACTTCTGGGACTGTAAAAACACATATACCATATACATTTACAAGTACGCCCAACCTCAGCAATGAGCAACTGGACAAAGAACTTTAGAAAGGAGGTCTGCGCAAATTATGTCAGCTGTTAGACAAGAACTGGTTAAAGAACCATCAATGTACTAACTGCAAACTATTGGAAATGAAGAATTAAGAGGAAATTAAGTGTCAGAGCGCCAGGTCTGACAAACTACTATTACAGTGACATATGCTTAAATACATATGAAGTGATCCAACATCTGTTAAACCTTGTTGGTTCTCTGTTCTGTGTACATTCGCAGCTCAGCGACTGCTTTTTCTTTGTTGCCCTGATAATGGAAAAGTAACCAATGCTTTATACAAACATCTGTACAATTGCATTGACTCTGCCGTCCCTGACAGGACCAGTGTAAGATCTTCAAGGAAGATCAAACCTGCCTAGTGGACATCTGCCATTAACAAGCTATACAATAGGAGAAATAAACTGCTGTCTAAGACTAGGAAGAAAAGGTTTCAAAACTGAAAGCACTTCCTCATCAACTTAAAGAAGCAAATAAAACTCCTTGTGAAGTCCTCAAAAGCCAACTATGAATCCAGATTAGCTTCACAAACTAAGGATAACCATAAGTCATTTTTTTAGTTACATCTGTGTCCTCAAAGGAAAGTCCCAAATTTGTGTTGAACTGATAGTTGATGGTACTACATATACAGAACCTGTGGATATAGCAAACCTGCTGGTTGACAGGTTCAGTGAAAATTTCACTCTCCTGCCCTCACCACACATATCCCTAAGCATTCCTACCACCTGTCCACCATCCAGAATCTCTAAGGAGCAGGTCTTAAACACCCTCTCCAAGGCCAAAAACACAGCCTCTGTAGAACCAGATAACATCCCAGGCTGTGTTCTACATGGGTTAACACAAGAGTTAGCTACACCACTGGATACTCTTTTCAATCACAGCCTAAGCACTGGCACCATTTCCCAATTAAATGGAAAACAGCTACTGTCATCCCTTTGCACAAAGAGGATACATCCACTGACCCCAGAAACTATAGACCCATTAACTTAACCAGCTTTATCTGCAAGGCCATGGATTGAATCATTATGGACCTTCATCATAGAAAATCTACAAATTCTTGACCCCACCCAGTTTGGCCTTGTCAAGGGGAAATCATATCTGTTGAACTTGGTGGACTTCTTCAAGACAGTCACCAAAGCCCTAGAAGAGGGCAAATCTGTACACACGGCCTACCTGGACTTGGGCAAGGCCTTCAACACAATCCCCCACTCAGGCATCATCAATAAACTCACGCAGCTGGGTATCAACCCAAATATTGTCAGGTGGGTGGTGAACTGGCTCACTGATAGAACTCATACAGTTAAAATACGGGACTCCGCATCCTCTAGCAGACCTATAACCAGTGGTGTCGTGCAGGGTTCAGTTCTGGAACCCCTATTGTTCGGAATCTGCTTCACCAAAGTCCAGGCAAAAATTAAAGTTCTATAGCTGACCAAGGTTGCTGATGACAGCAAACTGGGAGCAGTCATTGAGATCCTAAACGATGTCAGCATCCTGCAAGAGGGACTTACACAGACTAATGGTTGGTGCCAAAGTCATGATCTTAAACTAAATAAAAAAAAAATGCATTATCATCCCCTTCAGGAAGACTGGTGTTCCTGCAAACTACCACATCAATAACGATACCCTAAGCATACATTCAGTGGTGCGAGATCTGGGCACACAGGTTATCAGCAACATTACCTTTGATAACAATGTCTTCACGGTGGTAAGAAGGGAATTTTACATTTGCTCATCTCATAAGTAAAGGCATTGCCTCTAGGAAAACAGAGGTTATAACCTCCCTGTACTCTTCCCTCATCAGGGCAACAACAAAATACAATGCTCGCTTTGGTATGTACTTTTCCAAGCACCTGCAGTAATTGGAAAGATCGTAAAGGTTCCTTACAAAAAAAATTCAGGGCCTACAACAGCTGTCATATGTGGACAGACTGAAATCATTGTCAATTTACACTGTGTCATGCAGACTGCTCAAAGGCAAGCTGTGCCTGGCATGTAAGGCAGTTTCTGACCCTCCTTTAATGGAAATGCTGCACATTTGCAAGTCAAATGGCTCACGGGTCACTCGCTCTAAGGACCTTAACCTGGTATGAGACAAACCTGCTGGAGAGATAGATTTGTTTCCTAGAGGTTGCCTTACCGTTGGAACAGGCTTTCAGTTCATGCTAAATAGAGTTGCTCGTTGACCCTGTTTAAGTGCAATCTGGATGACTGGATGGTTACCTGGAAATTCTCCCCGGGGGTTTCACCTGTGTTCTTCTTGGACAGGGCCAATAGGTGCTGATTTTCCCTGGGGGTTCCACCTGTATCCTTCTTAGAACGGGTCAATAGGTGCTGATTTTCTTATTGTCTACTTTTAATGGGCACTCTTGGGAACAGGGGTTTAACTTACTTAAGCTTGTAAGGGCCCCAAGGCCATAAGCCTAGTAACCTCCTATGATCCTATGATCCTAATTCATAATCCTTCTTGTATTTGTGTGTAGATATACAAGAAGTATACAGATTAGCCACTAAGTAGCATCTGTCCATCAGTAGATAGCACATTTAGGATCTCTAGAATCCATCCATCCACAACCCCTTTTTCCCATTTTTACACATGGGGTTGGGGGTGTCACTTTAATAGTAACAATCATCAATAGCCAAGGTTCACACTGTCAGGTGACTAGCCCTGCAGCTGCTGTTCTTCCATACCACACACTCTCGCATGCACGCTCACACCTATGGACAATTTATAGTGTCCAAGCTACATCCTGCATGTATTTGGAATGTGGGAGGAAAATGGAGCACCCAGAGGAAACCTATGAGAATACAAGGAGGATATGCAGACTCCACACAGAAGGTATCCCAGCTGAGAATTGAACAGTGGAACCTCTTGTTGTGAGGCAACAACACAATCCCCTGTGCCACTGTGCAACCTATGAGTCTGTTATTCAACTGTTCAGTGAACTTGCATTTCTTCCACTTGCAAGTTCAGTTCAGGATTCAGTCTACTCACTGATTTGCAGTATGCACAGTTCAGCTCATTAACCAAATTATTAGCAAAGTTATTCAGGACATTTCCATCTGCCATGTATGGAGAAAATGATCCAAAATAAGTTCCCTCTGATGATAACTGTTTCATCCAGCAGGACAGCAGTAATAGTTCATTGATAAACAGAGACCTCTGAAAGCAGTATTGCTATTACAGTCACAACTCATGTTAGACATTTATTTTTCTTTTTCTCCTTCCTTTTTCCTTTAGACTTTGAAAAGCAGCAATGATTTGTACTAAAGTAGTAATTTTCGCAGTGTATAAAAGTAATATTTTTTCTTGTCATTTCAATTTGACTTCTGTTTTTCTGCAAACACACTTTCAGAGATTATGAGTTAATTTTAATCATTACTGCATAGATTTATAGTAATTTCTTCAAAATGCATTTTACTACAGTTTATTCTGAATTTTACCAAGAGACTGCAGTAGACAATGAATGTCAATAATATTATATAATAATAACATTACCAGACACACTAATGTGGGGTTTGAAAATATGTCTCCTGCAGTCACACTGATGTTCCTGTGGGTATGCCCCTTAGCGAGATGTGGTCTGAGGCTGATGACAGGTTCCTAGGTTCATAGGTACTTACCAGGCTATTGATCTTTGAGGATCCTGAGAAGCCTAGGTGATTATTTAAATAACAAAAAAAAAATACTACAGTTACAGCAACACAGACCTTAACATTGCTAGCATTCACTCAAAGGAATGAAACCTGATGGTTATGTTGATCACACTTTCTAACAGCTTGCACCCAACCACCTTATTCACTGTGCCCAAGCTACAGGTCAGCTGACAATGAAAAATGGGGAGAAAATTATAATAAGCGATAGCATACACGTATACCACTCTGTATGCAGGAACAGAAATGTTGCCCTATCTTGTGAAAAAATGTCATTTTTTTCCCTTACTGTTCTAATGATGATTGACAGTAGTTTAACTACACCGTACAAAATGGTCAAACAACCCCAGAGGTAAAAACTAGATACACTGTCTAAATGGAACAACAAAACCCTTGTGAAACATTGGATTTTGTTAGCTTTATGCAAGAAACCATATTTCAGGTAAGGCAACCTACAGTAATAAATAATCAGTATTCTTAATAACATATTTGGGTACAAAATACACGCACGGTCTAAGTGGACTGTGTCCCTTCTGAGAAGGTACACCACCTCTGACTGTGAAGTTGCTAAAAATATAATAATAATGGCAAACTTTGCTCTTTGATGGATACTGCCCTTCAACAAACCATATAAACCATAATTGCCCTTTGCTCTCATGTATTGTATACCCCCCCAAAAATGATAGCACCTTTCTATACACTAATTTCTCACTGAGAAAATAATGAAAAATGCAAGAATTACAGTAAAATGTTGCTATTTCAGATCGTGACTGATAAACAAATATACTGCCTCAACAAGTCATAACACTATTTGCCAGCAGTAATTATATGATGGCCTGCCTTGTGCTTTCATGTACAAGATGCCTCCACACCACTTCCTCAGAAAGGTAGCCCAGACCTCTGCACATGTCTGATGCTTCATGGTGAAGAAAATGAAAGAAAAATGAAACAGCTATTACAATAACCTGGTAATTTCAATATGTTGCTCTTGAACACTTATACACACCCCCAAACATACACTAAGCACCTCTTGGAGATTCACAACATTGTGCTAAAATTAGGGACAAATAAAAGTCTGGGGCTTACCTCAATAAAACAAGGAAACACAAAAGAATTCTGCCCATGCTGTCTTTAGCATTGGTAGTGATTTCCAAGCTTTCCTGAGCCCCCTTTCTCTCACTGAAACAGGCTCCTCCCCTTTTGTGCAAACATGCAAGCACTTTGGATAAAGGAAATAATGCCCTAAAAATGAGCTGCAAATCTTTTTAAAAATAATTGCTCATCTACAGTGTCTTGCAATAGTTCTTTCTGATGAAAACTATTTACATCATCTTCCTTTTCAGTACTATGGTTTGTGGTACCACCCTGTCTGGTATTCCAGCCAACCTCACTGCTTAGATATGCAGACCTGACCTAACAGGAAGCACTCACAGCCTGCAGGTCCAATCTGAATCAACAGTCAGCAGTTACTCAAAAAAACAAAAAAAACAAAAAAAAAATTGTGATTGTGACTCGGCTTTTTAACCTTCTGGATCACAAGCCCAAGCAGAGCTTATAGTCAGGCTTGAGCCGGCTCTGGCTTGCCCATCTTTGCTTTGATCTCTAATGCCCTTAACATTTACAAGTGAAAGATCGTGGCTGGGATTTAGAAAAGCTTACTGAAAGTGGGAAGCCTTAACACATCCATTTTCTCCCTTGCTGAAAGACTTTTCAATTCTTAGACTGCCCTACAGCTGAGCTTTTCTGCTAGTAGGAACTTCACTGTGAAAGGTGGTCTCACTGGTTGAGCTGAATACTAATGTGGTTAATTTGTCATGTCATCTCTCTCAGAAGTGTCACTGGCTCCTGATTTATGTTGTCAAATAATTCAGAGCATCACTCAGATGCATACATTTTCACAACACAAGGAGGAAGTCGATGCCATCAAAAGACACCAGTTACCCATGCACTTCTAAGGAAGCAGTCATAGTGCAGGTGAGTTCAGTGAAGACAAGGAGGGTGTGGGTATGTTATTGGTTCATAGGTTCATAGGTTGGTACTAGGCTATCAGCCCTAGGGCCTATACAAGCCTAGGCATAACAATTCCCTGGCTATTTCTTCCCACATTATTTACTTTCCTGGACCCCTGTCTAGCAGGGCGACTGACATGATCCCTGGGGTGAATTTCCTTTCTCCCATCCAATCGTCAAGGTTCCTCTTGAAGAGGTCCAAAGAGGCACTCTGCTTGACATGTATGGGCAATCTATTCCAGAGTCTGGGGAGTGTCTGGGTCAGGAACCTATTCCTCCATCATGTTTTGTTTATTGTGATGACAAGGTTTAGATCCCTGGAGCGTGTAGCTCTGAGGGATTGGGATTTCTTTAAGTGTAGCATGTCCAACAGCTCTGGGTTTGACATGGCCTTGTATGTTAAGCAGAGATCGTCTCTGAGTAGACGATGTGTTTGTGTTTGGAAATGTGCATGTCTACAGAGGCATGACTGAAACTGCAAGAATGTGTGTGTGTGCATATGAACATTTGGAAGGGTATTTGTGCAGGGTGGGTGCCTTGTCAACTAATGCATGTGCTACTGGGGACAATAATATCACCATCAAATCTGACAGTGCTAGTGTTAGCTAACATGTGAATTAAAGACATGCTAATAAGGTAACAATGAAGTCTTTTTCCCAGAGGCCATAGCTGTTTATGGATTACATTTTCTTAATAGTGGTAATTTCCTCAAGTGGTGAGCTTCCTTCGGAATCCTAAGGCATATGTTCACTGATTTTTTTTTTTTATTTTATTTAAAGGCTGGTTGCCAATTATCAGACTAGAAAGATGCCATCTTAGACAGCAGCAAATATGACTGGAAAACTAAGGGCAATAATTTTAAAACTTTCCTTAAAATGAAAGATTCTTCATTTAATACTCTATAAACATCTATGCAGATTCTTTCAAGTGACACATGCTCTATTAACATCCCTTTGGCAGTATCCTTCCCAGGTTTTAGGAATACTATTAACACTGTTGCAAGCTGTAAATAATTAATGGACTAATTAAAATTTACCAGTTAATTAACAGAAAAATTTCTGTCTCTCAGTTAATCAAGCAAGCTATCTTCTAAAGGCAGAGTTCAGTGGCTGAAGGCTAATAGGATTTCTGGAATTATCAGTGAGTTACAAGACAGCCTAAAGGTAAATTATTAATACAAATAAGTTTAGAGTGGTTTGGTAAGAGTAATGCCATTTGGAGCGAAGGAATGCAATATCCAATCACAGCAAACTGTAAATTAGTTCTTTCTGCATATTTTTTCTTTAACATTTAGTGTGGTATGTGTGGTGCAGGTTGTATTATTTTCCTAAACCTGTCTGTGAATTCCTCAAGTTACATCTTTTGCTATCTCATAATGCACCTCCATTTTTTGTTCCTTGGGCATCCCCTGAATTGGTTTTCTTGCACTCACCCACAGCCATCATCTTCCTGCCATTCTTCTTTCTCTATTCAGTAGCGCAGCTAGAGTGGGGAAAAGTGGGCAGCTGCCCTAGGACCAAAGTACTTGGTGGAACAATTGGCAAATCCTGACTAGTCGTCAGGCATTGGCATCATTCAGAAATGAATGTGGGTATTTCATTTTTGGTTAGACCTGAAAAGCTTACTGCTCCTTATACGGCTTGTATTTATCAGGCTGTGGATGGTATTTCATTACTGAAACTAAGCAGAAATTCCTTAAGATTCCAAGAATAGGATAAGTTATTTCAGTACTTACGTATTATCGCAACCACATTCTCACTGTTGCGAAATTCATAATGTGTCATGGAAAACTATTTTATTGAGCTGGAAAGGGGTGTAAGCAAGTAAGTACTGCTGTGGCCCACACATTATGAGGCAGGGAGAGGAATAAATGTCAATTTTTCGACTCCTGCTTGGGGGTTTCGCTACTTTTGTTGAAATTCAAAACATTTGTAAATATGACAAGAAGCTGCAGCAAATGTCTTTAACTGCATAAAAATAAAATTCACAGTTAAATGAGCATTATTTCATGTGTTTTTGTTAATGTATCTTTCCTAAAAGAAAAGCTTCAAAACAACTTTTGACACTATGCGAAAGTCGCAACCACGAGAATATGGTTGCGATAATACGTAAGTACCGTTATTTCTTACACTTATTTCACTGAACTGCACTTCTGAAACATTTATAATTGTGCTATACAGTTAATCTACTACATTTTGCACTGTTATAAAGCTTTTTTACTGTTTCACTGCATTTATGTACTGTTTTATACTGTTTTAACTGTATTTTTCATTGCTAGATACTGTTTCATTACTCTAATTGCATGTTTACTGAATTACTTAATTGTAAACTACTTTTTCATACTGAGAGTTGTATTTTCTGCTTTTTCATACTGAGAGTTGTATTTTCTGTTTGTGAGTGCTCTATCCGAGCTTTTCTGTGCATTTTTGATTTTTTGAGGTTTCTGTGTTCTAATCTAGTCTGTTTACAGTTAAAAGCATTCTCTAGAGTCTGCTTGCTCCTTGATCTGTTTAAAACTTTCACTTAGTGGCTACAGCTAGGAACTGTAATAGTGTGAATTACTATAATTGCATTTTTATTTAATTACTAAATTGTAAACTGCGTTTTCATACTGAGACTTGTATTTTCTCTTTGTGAGTGTTCTTTCTATGCTTTTAAAGTGAGGTTTCTGTGTTCTGCTCAGGTGGCATAATCTTGATAGAGGCCTGCTGTTGTCTAGGCCTGGTAGTTTTGTTTGAGTTTCCTGTGTTTCTGGCAGCCATTTTCTGCTGATAGTCTGTCTTCATTATTATTGAGAGTAAAAGGGCCTCCTGACCTTCTGTAGTACGAGTGATTGGGTAATAGCAGGGGCTGAGTAGTAATTTGATCTTCTAACTCTTCCATCCTTACTGGTATATAAGCCCAGTGTCTTGAAAAGGTTGTGCTTGCATTTATCAGGCTGTGGGTGATATTTCATTACTGAAACTAAGTGGAAATTCCTTAAGATTCCAAGAGCAGGATAAGTTATTTCTTACACTTATTTCACTGAACTGCACTTCTGAAATGCTTATAATTGTGCTATACAGTTAATCTACTACATTTTGCACTGTTATAAAGCTTGTTTTACTGTTTCACTGTATTTATGCACTGTTTTATACTGTTTTAACTGTATTTTTCATTGCTAGATTCTGTTTCATTACTCTAATTGCATGTTTACTGAATTACTTAACTGTAAACTGCTTTTTCATACTGAGAGTTGTATTTTCTGTTTGTGAGTGCCCTATCCAAGCTTTTCTGTGCATTTTTGATTTTTTGAGGTTTCTGTGTTCTAATCTAGTCCGTTTACAGATAAAGCATTCTCTAGAGTCTGTTTGCTCCTTGATCTGCTTAAAACTTTCATTTATTGACTACAGCTAGGAACTGTAATAGTGTGCATTACTATAGCCACGGTGGTACAGCGGTAGCGTTGTTACCTCACAGCAAGAGGTTCTCCCGTTCACTTCTCTGCGTGGTTTGGGAGTGTCTTCTGTGTGGAGTCTGCATGTCCTCCCCGCGGTTGGGTAGCGTTCGAAAGACATGCGTGCGTAAATGGGCGTGCCTTCATTGAAGGTTGGGTGTTGAGCTAGCACCTCGGTGTTTCGTAAAAATCTACTGCCAATCATTAGCGGACCAAAGTTCCGTTGTGGTGACCCCTTACCGGAAAAAAGCCGAAAGACAAACAACTATAATTGCATTTTTATTTAATTACTAGATTGTAAACTGCTTTTTCATACTGAGACTTGTATTTTCTCTTTGTGAGTGTTCTTTCTATGCTTTTAAAGTGAGGTTTCTGTGTTCTGCTCAGGTGGCATAATTTTGATAGAGGCCTGCTGTTGTCTAGGCCTGGTAGTTTTGTTTGAGTTTCCTGTGTTTCTGGCAGCCATTTTCTGCTGATAGTCTGTCTTCATTATTATTGAGAGTAAAAGGGCCTCCTGACCTTCTGTAGTATGAGTGATTGGGTAATACCAGGGGCTGAGTAGTAATTTGATCTTCTAACTCTTCCATCCTTACTGGTATATAAACCCTGTGTCTTGAAAAGGTTGTATTTATCAGGCTGTGGATGGTAGTTAATTACTGAAACTAAGTGGAAATTCCTTAAGATTACAAGAGCAGGATAAAAAATTCTAAGCTTGTTTCCTCCCTTTCCTGTAACAAATCTTGTCCAGATACAGATTTGCTATATCCAGGACTGTTTGTAAGCTCATGAGCCCCCCCCCACCACTTAACTAGGGTTAAACTATTACTGGCGCTATAAAGTCTGCTCTTCAAATTTTCCCTTACAACTAGCCAGCTTTTTAGTTTTAGCACTCAAATCTGTTTCTTTGAGCTCAGCACTTGTTCAGAACTCATTGTAAGCACTAAATAAGCTACAAATTACTACAACACTCAACTTTCCTTACTTGTCTAGAGTAAAAGAGTTTTTAGTACTTAATAAATAAGCACCTATCCAGGCATGTCTAAAGGTCAGCTCCTGGTGTTTTCTCCTTTCTACCTGATGAATCTGAGCATCTTGGGACAATGCAGCAATTGCCTCATGTACACAGACAACCCTCTCCTCCTACCACCCAACACTACGACCTTTGAGAGATGCACTTATATAGCCAAACTGGAAGCAAAGCTCTCTTCACCTAAGACTGGACCAGACAGTCAAGAGGAGAAGGTAAACACTTGCACCGCACCACACTCATCACATAGTCCCTCAAAACCTACACCACCAAAACACACACACAGAAGCCCAAAACACACACCTACATTCATGGAGGCTCTCAGTAAAAATCTGCCCAAACAACCGAGACCTCCAAAGCAGAAATGCAAGCAACTTCCACCCCACAACACAACCCAAATGACACATAGCCCACATACTCAGTGTGCCACTCAACTGCAGCCCATAAGGCATAACGTACCCAACACTCTAGTCAATGGTGACTCTATAGTCAGGCACACTGATGTTCCACTCACCAGGCTAAACAGGGAGAAAGTTACTGTCAGCTGCCTGTCGGATGCCAGGATCCACCACATAACGCACACACTCAGGTCACTCCACAACAAGTACAAATATGACTCTGTCATTGTCCATGTTGGTGTGAATGACCTGAGATGTATCTCCCTGGACTATATGAAAAGAGAAATGGAGGAGCTCTCCAATCTTGTAGCCCAGGCAGGTATGACCTAGCCCTGAGTAGCATCCTGCCATCACCCAGAATTATGCCACAGTACAAGGACAAAATGATTGATTTCAACAATTGGCTAAACTTCTGGTGTCATTCTAAGGGAATCCAGCATCTGTCGACCTGGGATGACATAATCAACAGACCATGCTGCTTTGCCAGAGATGGCCTGCACCTGTCGCCCTTGGGATTCCGGATACTGGCAAAGGCTCTTGCCACCCCTATAGTGCCTTTTTTAGGCAAGGTTCAAATGACAAATTCACCACTGTAACTGGTACAAGCAAGCAAAATATGAGGGTAATGCTACTCGATGTTAGAAGTCTAAACCTCAAAATGCACTCACTCGAGGCACTCCTTAAAATGGAGAACATCAACATCTGTGCATTAACAGAGACATGGTTCAAAGCTCCAAAGAGCACCCCTGCATTACCAGGCTATAATTCATACCACACCTTTCGGCCACCAAACCCGGACTGAAACACTAAAGGTGGAGGCGTGTCCATATTCATTAAGGATATCCACACCTCCAAGCTAGTTGCTCAGCATAATGTATCCGAGATTATCCAAGTTCAACTAACTCTGGGAAAACCGCAATCCAGATTGTAGCTTGCTACAGACCCCCCACCATGCACCAGGATTCCCACTCCTCTTTTCTTGATACACTGTAAAATATTAAGGTACAACCCAACACCCTAATAATGGGTGATTTCAACTACCCCACCATTAACTGGGAAAACTACTCGTGTACCAACTGTTTTGCTCAACGTTTTCTGGAATTCATCAATTACAACGCCTTGGATCAACTTATCCACACCCCCACCAGGGGCAGCAATATCCTAGACCTGGTCATCACCAACATGGGTGACCGGTATTCCACACCAGAGGTCAGCTCCTCGTTGTTCAGATCCGACCACAAGCTAATCACCCTTGACATCCACATCCCGCTCTCACCCCCCCCCAATTAGGAAAACAACCGTAAACAATTTCTCCAAAGCCAACTTCATGCTTCTTAAGACAGAAGTGGCAAACTTTACGACACCCATGCAGATGGACAATAGAGGTACGACTGTTGAATCCTATACAAATGCACTTTATAAGCACTTACAAGAGTGCATGGATCGTGCTATCCCTAACAGAAGCAAGATGCTATCCTCCAAAAAAAGGAAGCCAATCTGGTGGTCTTCTGCCATAAACAAACTTTGCAACAGAAAAAAGAAACTATTGCAAAAAAGAGTAAAATCCCACGATTGGAGGAACTCCCTGGTCAGCCTCAGTAAGAAGCTGAGATCCCTCATAAAATCCTCCAAAGCTAGTTATGAAAACAAAATCAACACTGATTCTAAAGACAACCGCAAAGCATTCCATAGCTGTGTCAAGAATCTCAATGGCAACACTCAGATTTGCTCTGAGTTACAGCATGATGACACTAAATATACAGAACCAACTGACATTGCCAACATCCTGGCAGATAGGTTCAGTGCTAATGTTACTCCCCTCTCACCCACTAAAGGGCCCATCTTTATACCAGAAGAATGCAAAGTTCCTGTAATCACGGCTTTGCAGGTAAAAACCTCACTCTCCAAAGCCAAGAACACAGCATCCATGGGACCTGACAACATACCAGGCTGCCTTCTACACGAACTACAGAATGAACTGGCACCCCACCTAAGTACCATGTTCAATCATAGCCTCACCTCAGACTTTGTGCCCATTGAATGGTGCACCACAACTGTTATCCCACTCCACAAAGGGGGGGCCACAACAGACCCAGGGAACTACCGCCCCATTAGCCTGATGAGCCTGGTCTGCAAGGCCATGGAATGTATCATCATGGAACGCATAAACAAAGACATTGGAAATCTCCAAACTCTAGACCTCACACAGCTTGAGTTTGTAAAAGACAGATCATGTCTCCTAAACCTGATAGACATCTTTGAAGCAGTCACCAAAGCCATAGATGAGGGTAAGGTGGTTCACACAGCCTATCTAGATCTCACCAAGGCATTTGCCACCATCCCCCACTCTGGAATTATAGATAAACACACTAAATTAGTTATAAATCCCTATGTCACAAGATGGTTTGCCAACTGGCTTACTGACAGAACCCACACTGTGAAAGTAGTAGACTCCAAATCAGACTTCAGTCCAGTGACAAGTGGAGTACCACAAGGTTCAGTTCTGGGTTCTCTCCTGTTTGGTATCTACTTCTCTGAAGTACAGGCTAACACAGAAGGTCTTTGACTAACTAAATTCGCAGATGACTGCAAACTAGGAGCCATAATCGAAACTCCTAACGATGTGGACATCCTACAAAAGGGCCTCACTGAGACAGATGCCTGGTGTCAAAGCCATGGTCTCAAGCTCAAGGCCAAAACGTGCATTGTCATCCCCTTTGTTAAAAACTCTGTACCCATGAACTACCACATAGGCGGTAGTCTACTTAACACCGAAAGTGTGATAAGAGACCTTGGGACACAGGTGGACAGTAGTTTCTCCTTTGATAATCACATCGCCACAGTGGTCAGGAAATCCTTCTACATGGCACACCTCATCACAAAAGGTTTCTCATCCAGAAAAAATGAGGTCATTGTTCCCCTCTGCTCATCACTCATTAGACCCATTATAGAGTACAACGATCCTTTTGGTATGTACCTCACAAGACATCTGCAACAACTGGAAAGGCCACAGAAATACCTCACAAAGAGGATTGCTGGCCTCAAACAGATGCACTACATAGACTGACTCAAAAAACTCCAGCTTTACACCGTCGCATATCGCCTACTCAGAGGCAATTTCTGCCTAACATACAAAGCTATGTCAAACCCAGAGCTGTTGGACATGCTCCACTTAAAGAAATCCCAATCCCTCTGAGCTACACGCTCTAGGGACCTAAACATTGTCACCACAATAAACAGAACATGCTGGAGGGTTAGATTCCTGTCCCAGAGACTTCCCATACTCTGGAACAGGCTACCTATCTATGTCAAATAGAGATCCTCATTAGCACTCTTCAAGAAAAATTTTGATGATTGGATGGGTAATAGGAAATTCATCCCGGGGATCACTTGTGCTTGACAGGGGCACAGGAAAATAATTTTGTTGGGTGGCAAAAGCCAGGGTACCTTTTTGGCTAGGCTTGTATAGCCCTAGAGCCAATAGCCTAGTACCTACCTATGGACCTATAAACTGTAGCAACTGCTTAGTACAAATGTAGCAGGCAGTTTTATACAGTTTAAAGACAGAGAGAAAGAGAAGAGTTTTTTTTGGGGGGGGGGTCTCCAGATTGAGGAATGGCCCCAGGCACCAGAATAGCTAACTATTCAATGTCACCTCCTCTGAGCCCTCGACCATGACCTGCTCTATGCTTTCCTCCTTCCTGACCTCTGCCTCTAGACTGGCCTTACCTGATTTAACACTCTTTCTGCTTATTCTTTTTTGTGCTCACTTTTCCCCCCTGCTAGTCTCTCTTCTCTTTTCCCATTTCATCTATCAGTCTCTTCCATTCTGCTAGTCTATGTCTCTTCTCTGCCCATGTTCAGCTCCTTGTTCTATATTTGCCTACTCCAGATGCCACCAATATGCTACCCTGTCCACTATTCTGGAAGACTCATGCCTTGGACATCTACCAAACTCTGTCTTCTAGATAGACAAGCTAAACATCCCTTTTCGGCAAATGTCCTTTAACTACACTGTCAACCTGCAGTCCAACTTCATCAGTCTCTGCCCTTTCCCTATCATGCAGTTTCTGTTGCTCATCTTGAAGTTCTACACATCTGCTTTCTCCTATTCACATTCTCTTTTGTCTTCAGCTGTGTAATTCATGTCCTTAGGACTTCTAGCATCACTTATAATAGGCTCCTGCTAAACTCAGAAGGGACCTTAAAACTACTGTTTAGTTAAATCAATGATTCACATGCCTCTCCTCTTTTCAAAAACATTTTCACATCAGAATGCATTGAAGAGGGGGATCCATGGGCAGACACACTGAAATGACCAACAAATGAACCTTGATAGACAAGTTAGACAGGCCGTATGAAAGTAACTCACACAAATACTGTAAAACCAGAGAAACACTAGCCCTGAATGGGTGCTGGTTGTTTTGTTGGCACCAACTAGAAAGCCTTTTCCATTTGCTTATATATGATTTTCTAGTAGCAGGTTTTCATGCCTCCTTTAGTACCTACTGCTCCTCCTCAGAGAACAGGTGCCTAAAAGGCATCAGGACCCTGTCACTCAGGCAGTTAGATGTTGTTGTTGTTGTTGTTTGTGGTCAAACTGTATTAAACATCCCTTATCTTATGTGAGTAAATCCATTCTGTGAGGAAGCTTGTGGTAACTGCCCCTGGCAAATTCCAAAAGAAGGGAGAGCCACTGTTGCATGGACTAGAAGGGAGCCACCACTAAGCAGTTTGGGGAGTCCTTCTAAATTACCATGGAAATCAGTGGAAAAGGTGGGAAAGTATACAGGAACACTCCTGTCTAAGGAAAAGGAAAAGCATTTGTCTTCCAGGCCTTCTTGCATAAGGGGTTCCCTACTGAAATGGTCAGCACTTGAAGTGCAGAGTGCCAACAAGCAAAAAAAAAAAAAAGTCAAGGAGGAAAGCAAATCTTGAAAACTGCTCTTCTTCTTTAAACTTCTTTTTTTTTTTTTTGCCTAGTCCATACCCACGCACTTATATGAACCAAATCTGCGATTGCCATACCTCGGAAAAAAAGGGAATATTCTGAGAAATGGCATCTCAGACTTAATATATGTAACTTTTTCTGATCATTTGGCTATTCATTTTCCGCATTTCAGGATTCGCTGTTGTGGTTCCCAAAATTTCAAATGGTTACTCGTATGGAGTCCTGGGAGATAATTTTGCCCACTCATTGTTTAGAGAGGTGGAAAGAAAGTCAACCTGAGGAATTCCTCACATATGGATCAAATCTTGGAAGACCCCCGATTCAACTTCCATTCGTGAGGGTCTCCCTTGGTTCAGAGCAGCTTGTCTGGCACACAGTTTTGGTTTGATCGAATGTAAGATGCCTGTAGAGTGAGATTGTGCTGTAAAGATATATCCAGTGCTAACATGGCTGGTCTACATAGGGGGTAAGATATGGTTCTACCTTGCTTATGTACCACATCACTGTGATATAGTCTGTGGCTAGTTGAAGAGGTCCTGAGGACTACAGATGATTCAGAGTTTAGAGTCTTTATAAGAACTAACTTCTCCTTAATGTTGATGCATTCAGTCCACCTTTCTTGCCCCAAAGAACTTGCACTTTTATTCCCACTGACACTGCTCCCCAAGCAAAGTTTGTGGTGTCTGGTGTGAGTTCCTGCTTTGGAGCAGGAGGGGAGAAAGGGAGACCCAGGTTCAGAATTGAGATTTGAAAACACAATGGGTGTTGATGCTGGGACCACAGAGATTTTAGATATCATTGTATCGTTCTCATATGGAGCCTTGCTAGAGGTATCATAAGAATCATTAAAGCCACAAGACCCAAAATGCACAGGTATTTCTTTGCTGTGACAGAAGTATGAGTGAAAGCTCCCTGGAACAGATTTACATATAGATCTATATTTTTCCTGTTGAATAAACAATCTTTGTACTAAGGTGTTTAAGAGGTACCCCAGAAACACAATCCTGTGTGATGGAGTCAAAAAATACTTTTGAATGTTCTATTAGTATCTCAGCCTATGTAGATCTCTTACCCAGGTGAGAGATTCCTGACAAATTAAAAAAAGATTCTACAAAAATAAGCAAATCATCTAAATATGGAAACATGTGGATACCCTGTAGCCTGCAAAATAATCTGTAACAGGATATAGACACCTTGTGAACACTATAACTGCTTGATCAGGTTTGGGTTAGTGTATATAAACTTGAAAGACTGAGGAACTTTGTACATTCTATCCACTTTCTTAGGGACAACAGGTTGGCTGTCAGGGAAATCACAGGGAGTGACAAACACATCCTCCAGTGCTGAGAGTACTGGATGGTGGAGTGAGGGTTCTGGAAACTCCAGTTGTAGAAAATTATATTTTCTAAATCACAAAGAAACATAATGTTCTTCCACTGAAATAAATAGTTCCTTCTAGAAATAGTCTCAGAGAAATAGAATCACTAGCAGGGACTTTCAGATGCTACTCTGTCCTCAGAATCTAAATCAGAAAACTGAGGAGGAAAAACATCTGCATCTGTCCCTTCACATTCCCCTACAAACTGCAATTCTTCAACTGCTTCAGGGAAACAAGGAGTGTGTTTTTTCCTTTATATTAAACCACCTTGAAAAAAAAGATCAATAGCCTGTACAAAATCCTGAGCTAACCCCAATAAATTACTTCTGTCCAGAGAAATTAACAGAGGAAAAGCTAAATATTTTGTTTTCGGTCTCTTTTTGGATAAGAAAGTTAGGACAAACAGAACAGTATTGCCAGTAACAGCTTCCTCAAGGATAGGCACAACATTCTGGCCAATCAGGGCCAAATTCCCTGCCAATTCTCCCACGACTGACAAGATTGACTGCTCCTTGCCCACTGAAGGGACCCCAGTAGCTACAGATGATGTGGCTAACCCTGGCCCACAGTGGTTGTATGGACAACACCAGAGGAATATGAAGAAAAAGAAGAGTGGAACCAGCTTTGACCACAGAAGAGTCACCTACCTGCAGCTGTAGCAAATTACCATTCAGCTGCGATTGTAAAGGCTGCTTAGTCATCTTTTAATTATTGTGGTTGGAAGAAGGTCTAGCTGAGGGACTGGTAATTTGCTCCATAGTCAAACTGAAAATGGCACTTGTTTCCCAGAGAAGCTATGCAGCAGTAGTTAGTAAAATAGGAAAGAAACAAAAAATGTAAGTTTTCCCATAAAGATACAGTAAAAAGCAATCTAAACACTTTCTCAGCCACAAAAAGTAAAATAAACACAAACACAGTTTCTCCACAG
Source organism: Protopterus annectens (assembly GCF_019279795.1). Classification (NCBI taxonomy): domain Eukaryota; kingdom Metazoa; phylum Chordata; order Ceratodontiformes; family Protopteridae; genus Protopterus; species Protopterus annectens. The sequence goes on from NC_056742.1 coordinate 12,537,249, forward strand.
AAAAGGAGTTTTAAACAACTTAACTTTTTACCATAAAAGTCAAAAGTTGTGTTCTGATTTTAAAGGACATAAAAGTTAAAAAGTAAGTATGAACAACATTAAAAGTAACACAGAAAGTTTGTCCCCAAAGGGAATTTACCTGCCCAGCAATGGATCAGTGTTAGCCGACTACTGATACTTGAAATCCGGCAGAGGGGCAATCATCTCAGAGACAGGAAAGCTCTGAAGGGTTTGACACATAAAACCTGTCTTTTATAGTCAATTCAGTCTGGGCTGAATAACAGGTTGAAATGCGGAAGGTGTCCTGAAGTTTGGAAACTGTCCTGCTATAGGATATAACCAAAATAACTAAGGCTATTGCAGCAGTGACCAATATGAAGAACATCTCAATATCCCTAATAGTACCCATGGAAATTAACACACTGATAATGCACTCCGAAAAGTAGACCCAGTAGTCTGGGTACTGGGACCATATGTTGATGGTTAACTGACCTTTGACCACCACCACCACCAGTCTACTGTGGTGAGAAAATCATTTTACACAACTTATAAGTAAGGGCATGGCATCCAGGTGCAAACAGCTCATTGTTCCACTGTGCTCATCTCTCATCTGACCAGTCATCAAGTACAATGCACCCTTTGGCATGTACCTGACCAGGCAGTTGCAATTGTGTTTCTCAGAGAAAGAATACAGGGAGTTAACAATTTCAAAACCTTATCCTGTACACTGTCTTTTACAGACTGCTGTGTGGCGAACTATGCCTAGCCTACAAGAAATCTTCTGATCCCACACTCATGGATTTGTTGCACATCCACAAAACAAATGCCATCAGAAATACCTGTTTTAAGGATGGAAACCTCATCTGCAACATAAACAGGACATGAAGGTACAGATGTGTGTCTCAAATATTACCTCTTCTCTGGAACAGGCTTTCCATCCATGTTCAGCAAAGCTCATCCCTAACTGTATTCATATGTATCTTGGACCAAATGATGGGACATCACAAATTTACCCCTGGTTTGACAACTATGTCTGAAATGGACTGGGGGGGGGGGACCTGTGAAGACTTGTATTCAAGTCTATATTATAGCTGCAAAATTCCTTGGGATACTGGCACACATTAGAAATATTTTGGCAAATCTGGGGTAAGCTTGGCTAAACTTAAAATGGCTCTTAGGTCAATAGCCTAGTCCATCTATGAACTTATGAACTTAATGATCAGCAAATCCTATCCTGAAATGGAAGGATTTAATATGCATTGCTACAGTTTAAATCCCAACAAGATCAGAGACAGGATTCAACAGATTCCTTACTCAGGAAGTTTGTTATGAAACTTAATATTAAAAAAAATCCAGAAGAAGCCACAGCAAATACAATCAATAAGTGATGTTTAAAGAAGTTAAAGATATAAAAAGAAATAAAAAATAATAAAGCCCCTAGAATAGATTGATTGACCTCTGAACTATTTAAACTCTTACCACAGAAAGTAGTATTTTTCTTTCGAGAAGTTTTAATTAATATTCTACAAAACACAGAGACACCACCAGTCACCCTGGCAATGTCTGCACATCACACATATTGTCAAAGTAGTAAAACAAAAATGAACTTGAGAACGCAACTCCGATAAAAGTAACTGTTTTATTTTGTTAGCAAAAACGCTTTCGGAGGGCACAGTGTCTCTCTTTCATCAGACAAACATCAAAAAGCACTTCCTGGTAAATTTATATACCATCATTAATTAAACAATCAAGTTTAATTAATTACAATTAATTTAATGTCAAACGTCAACTACTAAAATCCTTTGCTCCCAAAAAACCAAATACATCTATTACATTAGATAACACAACCACACACTCAGTTTCTAACCATCAATGAATAAAGTACAGCAAACCAAACCAAAACAAAAACTATAAAAAGGCTGCTTTTCCACTAAACCAATACCTAAAATTTAAAATTTAAAATAATATTCTGGTAAACATCTCCTAAAAAATCACCTAAAAAAGCCTATGTTGGAAAAGTTAAATAAAGATTATTATTAAAAATATTTATTATTACAAATATATAAGCCAAAGCGATGTTGAATAAGACCAAGGTTCTACCTTTTCATAGATAAATATTTCAAAATACAACTGATAGAAACATGGTCATTCAAACCAGGATACATATAAGCCCCAGTACGGATTTGCCAACTCAATTCATTCATTTCTAATTCGATCTGCCACGGGCCACCCCTAATATCCATAGTTATTTTTCTAAGGATGGTAAATTTAAAATGGTGGTCAGGAAAATCCCGCACATGCCTTGCAAGAGCATTTTTTAAATCTTGCCGATTAATGGCATAAATGTGTTCATAAATGCGCTGCTTTAACTTTCTTTCGGTCTTACCTATATAAAAAGCAGCGCATTTCTGACACAAGGCTAAATAGACCACAGTGTTGGTCTCGCAATTAAATTTCCCTGTAATCTTAAACACTTCATTCTTTATTTTAACCCTAGACTCAGTACATATATACTTGCATTGCTTGCATGCCCCACATTTAGTCATGCCAAAAACGCAATTACTGCAAGATTGGGGTTTAATCTCAAGCATAGTTTTCAGGTTATGCCCCCTTCTAAACGTAATTTTTGGGGCATCACCTAAATTACCAAATAATTTGGTGTCATCCATTATCAAAGCCCAGTTCTTATTTAACAGCTTCCTGATATCATAATGGTCAATGCTGAATGTACAAAGGAAATTAGTCCCAATCGAGGCTTTTTTGTGGCTGTTAACATGTGGACAATATTCCATTCTAGATACAGACTCAGAATTGGTACCAACATTTTGGAGAATTGGTTTATAAAAACCTGTATTCCTTTTATGTGCCACTTCTGATGTCAGAAACCATAGAGCAAGGGTACCCCCTATTAATAAACATTTGAGTCAAATGCTCACATTCAGACAAAAAAATCATCAAAATCAGATACCATCCTTGCCGCCCTAACCATCTGGCCTTTCACGACTGCCTTCTTCTGATAATTAGGATGGCAGCTAGTAAAATGAAGAAAGGCATTGGAGTATGTCGGCTTCCTATAAATGACATTCTTATATTTCATGTTCATCATGTCTTTAATAACCAAAATATCCAAATAATTAATATCAAATTCCTGCAAGTTATATGTAAATTCCAAAAAGGTAGTCATGCTGGTAATACTCCTTAAAAAAGTTGGAACTTCAGAGGGTGATGCCTTCCAAAGGAGAAACATGTCGTCCTGATACCTAGTGTACCAGGCAACATTTTCCATAAAACAAACATTCGATCAAATAAATGATATTATCATCAATTTTTTTATCATACATAAATTCACGAACCCACTGTATACCCAAATCTTGCGGTATCTCAAAAAGATGTAATGTTTCATGCACTGGAGGGTTATATACACTGGGAACTCTGAGAGGACTAGCAGCAAAACAACCATCACCTATTAGCATTCTTAAATTCAATTTTCTTACGAACAGCTTAAGGTCAATGATAGTTCTAACCAAATCAAAATGTGAGTCAGGTACAAAAGATAAACCCCTAGACAAAAAATCAACTAAGTCAGAGTCAATATCAAAAGAAGTATAATTGTATATTTTAAAGTCACCCTTAGAGTCCACTAAAATTAATGGGTCAGTAAAACGGTTCGTCATCTCCTGCGCTGTGTTCTCCGATTCCTGGAATTGGTCTGATTGTTCCTCCCCTGACCATTGATTTGTTTGGTTTTCTTTTTCTTGGGAAAACCCTGTTGATTGTTAGAGTTTTGGCCATTACACTCAGTAATCCCCTGGGAGAACGAATTGTTGTTAACAATGTTATTATTCCCATTTTTGTTTGTGTTACTAAGTAATCTTTCACTTCGGTGAAGAGGCACAGCCTCTTCACCCTGGTTGTCCAGTATAACATTATGCTGGTCATCACCTGCACCTGATGGTCCAGCATTAGTGTTTGCATGAAAACCAGTACTTTGTAGTCTATTATAAAATGGTGGAGGGTGAGGATAAGCTTTATTAGCCCCATATTCTTGAATGTCCCTGTTAATCTTTTTCCTCTTGTTGTTGATTAACTTGATCATGGTGGCTTCAATACTAGAAAAAATGCGGGAATACTCGTATTTATACCTTAAAAATTCCCCATCATCCTTAATGTTATTTTCAAGCCCTTCTAAATCAATTTTAAGGCTATCGATCTCTTTCTGATATTGAAGGATCAACAAATTCATAAATTCGAAACCCTGCTTATCAAACAGGGCTAGAAGGTCGTTGTGGAATTGAAAACCTTCTACCAACCCAACCGGGAAGCGCCATTGGCGCAGTCCTTTCGGAACAAGCTTTTTCACAAGGCATTCTTGTAAGTATGAAATTTCAAGTTGCAGTTTCCTGCACTTGAAAAGTTTTTGATCAAAGGAGCTAATAAGATTGACTATATTACTTACATTGCCTTGAGTTCCTTCATGTCCATTGTTACCAGTCTCATCATTGAAAAAGTTAGTGTGGCTTAGTAAATAAAGATCCCACATCTTGTTCCTAATATACACGATTTTCACTTTTATACATAGATTAATAAATCTTTTTATCTATAATAACAGACTCAAACATCATGTTTTAGAAACCATGAGTTATCAGATTGGTTTCATTCCCAAAAGACATGCCCAAGATAATATTATAAGACTTTTAACTTTAACCGATAACCCCAAAAATGAAACATCCATAAACCTGTATATTATGTACTATCAAAAATTTATTTGACTTTCTTAAGGAATTAATATCTCTCAGATTCCATAGAAATAAAGAAAGGCACCAAACAAAGATGTTTTGCCATTACAATAGAGATCTTAGCAATAGCTATTAGAGGAAAAAAATCTGAACTAAGTTCATAAGATCATTATGAATAAAACCATTTTGTATGCAGATGATATTATGTTAGCTATAACAGATGTGAATAATTTTGTAAAAGAAATATACAGAACGATAAACTTTGAAAATCTCTCTGGTCTTAAGTTTAACACTAACAAATTTATCATACTAAATAAGAAAGCAAGGACAAAATTTTTCCAAGTATTCAATAGTACTCAAGAGACTTAAGATCTTGAATATTTAGAAATAATGATAAGAAACATGTAATGAAATAAGTTATGAAAATTACAGTAAGATATTAAAAATATATTTTTAATTGATGTCTGGAACAAACAAACAATACTCTGATTTTAAGGACTATCTATATCTTAAAAATAGTTCTTCTCCCAAGATTTTATGTCTCTTAACAATGACTCTGATATCAAATAAAATCAATAGAAACATTTTAATAAAACTTTGCTGAAGTTTTTATGGTACCCCCCCCCCAAATCTCAGGCTTGCATATTAAATACTGCATTTAATCTTGATAAAAAAAGTCTATTAAAATACCTGACCCAGATACCTTTGATCTAGCTTTTAACATAAAGGTAAACATTAAGGTAAAGTAAACTACAAAACTATTTGTAATGATCTCCATGAGCTACTAATTAATTTGAACAAAATGAAGTTTTACTCCTCATCATTAGAAACTAATGACAATAAGCTGTGGTTAATTTTATGTTACTGTTTTCAACATAATATCTATACACCTTCAAATTCTCAATTTATTTCTTAAAATATCTTTAAAAAATATGACATATGAGTATAAATGGATGGGCTGACTTGACAAATTAGTTAAATTTACTTATTCCATTTGGTATTACACAAAACCTATTTATAAGCTCAAATAAAATAAAATTGTCTCACTGGCCAGAAAAAAATAGGGTGGTATTACTACTATCAAGCTACAATCCTAAATATGACGGGAAATCAAAACACTTCTGCAATATTTCATCAACACAATTGTTTCTTATTGTCATTAGTTTTGAATTTACAAATAAGGAAAATATTTTTTGGTGACTGACTTAAAGTTCCAACATATGACGAATGAATATGTTGTTGACTTTTTGATTGTTGACATCTGCTGTAAATATGGTATATAGTTTCAGTTTTGATTTAGGTTGATTGATGTGTGTATATCTATCTGTGTATCTATATATTTGCGTGTGTGTGTGCTTGCGGGCACGCTTGCATGTGTGTATGTGTGTGTGTGTGTGTGTGTGTGTGTGTGTGTGTGTGTGTGTGTGTGTGTGTGTGTGTGTGTGTGTGTGTGTGTGTGTGTGTGTGTGTGTGTGTGTGTGTGAGTGTGTGTGTGTGTGTGTGTGTGTGTGTATATACAGACACTTGTTTTACGATTTCTTTAAGAATTAACACTATTGGAAATAGTTCAGTTTATATTGCAAATTATTGTATATATTTATTGCAACCAATAAAAAAGTAAAACCTTTTTAATGAAGAGATTTTGTGGCAATATCAGTTGTTGGTAGACTGACAAGTACTAACCAGTAAATTTGCTTTAAATGCTTTCTTACAGCATCTATTGACAGGTTCTTGAAATTGCTCTCCAGTCTCTCTGCTAACACCAAGCCCCATCTCTCATTAAGCCATTATCTTCCACTGCCTCCTGGCACATGAAAATGACAGGAATTGGATGTTATTAATCCTTTCTCCATTTTGCCCACAGTTGAGATTGCAATACCGCCTGTGTTCAGCTCCTATACACTTTCCTCTGCAGAACTAGACAAGTGCTCTCCTTAAGAGTGCAATGCCCTTATTCTATCTTCCTTTCATACAGCATGTGCCTGTAGAGTAATTATGTTACCTTTCTTAGCAACCTCTCCTCCCAAGAGAGGGACAGCTGGCTTTGGCTGCTTACTCCTACCATTCTCTGGTTGGATTGTCTGCCATACGGGCTGCTAAATGAACCCAGTTAATTTGGACTATTGACTGTGCTTTATCTGTCCATACTACACAGCCAGTAGATTCCTGAGGCTTTGTTATTTTTTTCAATTAGAGAAGAAGCATATTTGTAGCTGGCAAAAGTTGGTAGGTTTCAGTAAGAGTGTTCACTGGTATAATGTATGGTCTAAAATTACCTGGTGTCATTTTTAGTATCTATTTTAATGTGTCACCCACTAATGTACTCATAACCACATTGGTGAGTGCTTTAATGAACTGATGGTAGCTCATAACTTTAACAATCGTGGATTTCATTGCAATGATAGGCTTGAGCTAGAATGGCAAAACATACTAACAGTACAAGTTCAGTAATGTCTTCTTCATAACAAAATATGTCTAAAGGTTTTTTCTTCTTTGAGTTCACACAAATACCTCCAACCCTAAGTGTTTTCTGGCCTCAAATGCTATCACCTATCTCTCTCAGCATACCAATCAGTTGTCCCCAGTTTTTACCAGTCTCTTGTATTTTTTTTTGATTTTCTGGTAAATTGCTGAAGATTACAATTAGTCAGTAATGCAAAAATAAAAGTTATATACTCACCATAACTATGCATCTGTGTTGTCCATTTTCATTCTTTCTCAACAGATGGGTCTCATATCCAACCATTGGATCTGACTCGGCCACTTTCCTCTTGATTCTTGGATATGACTCTTGAGCTGCTCCCTTTACCCATAATGCCCCTGACCAATACATTACCTGAGATCAAGTTTGCTGTTACTATATAACCATCAGAATATAAAACATGATAATAATAATAATAATAATAATAATAATAATAATAATAATAATAATAATAATAATACAGAGAAACAGTACAGTAATAGAATAGGGGCTCAAACAGGAATTGTGGTTCCTAACAAAGAACTTCATCAGGTCACTCCCAAATCAGGGCTATGGAAAGAAGGGGGGAAGTTGAGGAAGAATGAAAATGGATAACACAGATGCACAGTTATGGTGACAACATAACATTTATATCTGATGTTGTTATTTTCATTCATTTTTCAATGAATGGAACAGAGTCCCCATCTATGTTAATTTTGGGTGGCCCTCATAGGAGGAAGTTCCACAGAACCACATAAATGAATGCAACTCTATTTCTGGAGATGAGATCCAACTTGTAATGAGTAATAAAAGTATGAGCCCTAGACCAAGTGGCAACTGCACAAATATCATCACTGAAGGGCCTGGCCCAAAAAAGCAGATGATGTAGCCATCAACCTAGCTGAGTGTGCTTTTGGATGCCTTGGCAAGGTCAAACCTCTCAAAGAATAAACATAAGAGATACAATATGTTATTCACTTGGCTAGGGTAGTTTTGGATACTGTTTTTTCCCAGTTTTTTTAGTGGAAAAGGAAACAAACTATTGGTCACTTTCCCTAAATACTTCAATCTATGGAAATAAAAAATGAAGTTGCCTATGTACATCTAAAATGTGAAGCATGTATTCTCCTTTGTTGTCAAATTTAGGAAAGAAAGTTGGCAAATTGATCACTTGATTGATGTTTGTTTCATAGGCAATTTAGGGTAAAAAGGATGGATTGGTACGTAAGGCAACTCTATCTTTGTAGAAAACCAAATAAGTGGGTTTTGAAGAGAGTGCTTAGAGCTCAAAAACTCACCTCACAGAAGTTATAGCCACATGAAAGGCTGTTTTCCAAGAAAATATTTTGATCTGACTTAGCTGAGGGCTCAAAGGGTGATTATATTAAGCTCTGTAAGACAATAGTAAGATCCCAAGGTGGAGTGGGATCCTTTAGTAGAGGTCTAAGCAAAAAGGCATCTTTATGGAATGCTTTATGTAACTTGGATGAAGCTAACAGGGAAGCATTATCTCTGATGTGGTAGCAAGACATGGCTGTCAGATGAACTCTGATGGTGGACGTTAGATTGAGGGTTTTCACTTTATTCTTAATGAGTTCACTATAGTACATTAAGGTAGAATAACATGCATGAAAATATAGAGTCAGAATTGTGTTTTTATGTATGCATTCAGTTTCAGGGAAAGAAAGTTCAATAGAAAGAAAAAGATAATCTTGCTGGCTAAGCATGGGATGTGTAGAAATAACAGTTCTCAGGGAAAGCTACAGACTGCTCCTTTCTCAAGGGACAGATATGCAATGGAATGCTTGATAAAGAATAGACAGTTAGGAACTGTGAGGCACATGCAAGACAAAGCTTGAAAACCAAGGCTAAAGAGGCGTGTAAAACATTACAGGGTTTTGGTATTATTAGGAAATACTAGACACATTCAGTTGAATCAGTTAAGTTCATTTTTAGACTGATATGCAGTACAGACACTCGAGCCTGAGTACTGAAGTCAGGCCAAATATCCAGCATTAATACTATTCAGGAGAAAAGACTGTTTCAGTTTTGATATATTTATCAGCGTTGTTATTGTTAACCAGCATTCCAGAATTTCCACAGACTGTTGTTGTTTATCATCATTGTTATTGGAGACAGTATTTGGATATTGTTAATCTTCACTGTACATAATAAAGCTTTCTTAACTGAACTACAGCATATGCAGAATTCATTCTGAAAACTACAAAAGGACTTGACCCATAAAGGAGGGACTGGCACCTGTTCAGCACGTTTGGGTAATTAACAGATAATGACATTCATTACAGTATCATTCTAGTTAATTCCAGTATACTACAGTCTTATTAATTCTTACAATGGTGAGCCTACTATCAATGAGAGGGACAACAGTTAAAGTAAGTTCTAAAACCCCATAGCGACCTTATCAACAGTCAGACTATGTGCATTCTACAAAACAGACTTTAGGGCAAAGTAAAAGCAATCTCTGACACTTTTTTTCCAGTCTATCAGTAACTACAGCACAAGTGTTTCATAACAGATTTTTCAGCAGCATGCCAGTGTTTTTCCATATGGGAGACTGTGAATGCCATACAGAATAAGGCCACTGCCGACAACACTACAGTTACTCTTTACAGAGCAGACCTTTCTGTAGGCCACTACTGCTATTCCAGATGTAAACTTAATACAGAAAACAGCCAGAGCAGATGGCATACAGTAATTGCAGCTGTCAGACAAACTGCAGAGCACCAGTGTTTACTCAAACACTATTTCAGGAAAAGCCTCAAAGAAAATCAACGGCCCAATATCAACAGGCTAGCAGTACTTCGGAAAATCTACAAATTTCAGCAGTGTTCCTTCAGAACATAAAAAGACATTATCCAGCTAATAGCAATGTACTTCACCATCTCCACAAACTAAAGAACTATGAATGGAAACCAAACTCACAGAATCCACGGAACAATTTATTAAGCCAACATAAAACCATAAGCCCATCTCCACAAACTTTCAAGTTTCCAGTAAGATGTTACCCAGACAAGAAGCAAGAAAAAGTTTAAAAAGCTACACACAATAGGACAGATCAATCACAAAGTTACATTAAAATTCATACACTTTTTAGTTGTCAGATCAGAAAAGTTTAAATACATCAGTAAAGGTCACTGGTATAAACATGTCAACCAATACTTCTACAGTAAAGACATCCATACATTTTGGATTAAAGTTAAAAATTGTGTAATGCAATCTACAAAACTGTTCCAGAAATGTTCATTTAAAGTTAAAGGTTTTTATTTCAGGAATGTTACATCTTTCCAGATACAAATGTTTTAAATCACAGAGGCCCACTGCAATAGACACAGTATCTCATTATCCACAGAATGAGCCAGCATCTGTCATAATTCTTAAAACTAAACCAATGCGCTATTTGTCCAAAATTTAAGTAATAAGAAACAGGAGTCAGATTACTGCTTTCATTCCTTTACTTTCAAAACTTCTTCAGAAATACAATACTCATTCACTAAACCAGTTAAATACTAAACAAAACAATGACATCACAATCCAATTAAAGAATCCATACCCAAAGTGCAAGTAGTCTAAAAACTCTCATTAAAAATCTAACAATAAATAATTTCAATTCAAATGCATATTCAAATACCTTAACTTAACATTTGAAAAATACAAAAAATATGTACCAAATCAAACATATTTATATTTTAATAAACTTTTAATAGAGATGGTTTTGTTTAAACCCAGACTTATCTGCTCTAAGAAAGACCTGCCTTTTGAACTCTAACATTTCCAGATAATTGTTATATAAATTGACAGAACTATTGGTGTTAACCTGCTGTAAAACTAAAAAATAAATTTTGTGAAAATGTTCGCAACTCAAACTGTGTCTTGTTAGAGCATTATTGGGATCCTTATTCTTAGTTGCCCTGAGGTGTTCTTATTTCTTATCACCATAACTGTCAGTTATTTCATTCCTATCCTTTGGAGTAAATCCCGATAAAAGAATAGGAGGATATCTCTCTGCCCTATGGGAGATAGCTTCATCCGCTATCTTCCTTAATTTACTTTTGGGGTACTCCCTTTGACTAAACATGTCAAAGTGTTAACTTCATTCATAAAATCATCATTGCTGATAATAATATGACTCGGTCTAATAATGTGACCCCTAAAATATTAAATTTTATGTAATTAGGATGGGAACTTGAAAAATTAACATAATTATTACTAAAAGTCTGTTTCCTAAATATATCACTAGAAAAAATCTTATGAATAGGGTCAAAGCTAAGCTCAATGTCCAAAAAATTAATTGTAGTGCCTACACAATTTACTTCAAATTTCAACCACTTGACACTACTATTCATTTGTAAAATAAAATTATCAAAGTCATTTCTGTCCCCCTTCCAAATAAAAAAGAAATCATCTATATATCTACAATAAAAAGAAACATATTTAAACAAAGGTAACTTAGACAAATAGAAAACCTCCCATCAACACATAACCAAATTGGCAAAAGAGGGTGCAACAGTGACCCCCATCCCCACACCTGATGTTTGTTGATACATTCTGGACTCAAATTCAAAAAAGTTATTGTTAAGAACTAGGTCCAATAAAACACAAATAGTTCTAGAATCTAATGTGAGATCTTGACTGACCCTGTTCAAATAAAGTTCTACATATTCAATTCCCTCATCCTGGTCTATTGAAGTGTATAAAGTGTTAACATCTACAGTACATAAAATAACCTCATCATCCTTTTCAACCTTAAATTTGCTAATTTCATTTACATTTTCACAAATTTTATTTTTTAGTTTTACAGCAGGTTAACACCAATAGTTTTGTCAATTTATGTAACAATTATCTGGAAATGTTAGAGCTCAAATGGCAGGTCTTTCTTAGGGCAGATGTAAGTCTGGGTTTAAACAAAACCATCTCTATTAAAAGTTTATTAAAATATAAATATGCTTAATTTGGTACATATTTTTTGTATTTTTCAAATGTTGAGTTAAGGTATTTGAATATGTATTTGAGTTGAAATTATTTATTGTTAGATTTTTAATGCGAGTTTTCAGACTACTTGTACTTTTATTAGTATGAATTCTTTAATTGGATTGTGATGTCATTGTCTTGTTTAGTATTTAACTGGTTTAGTGAATGAGTATTGTGGGTGGCTGCAGTGGTGCAGCAGTTAGCATTTCCACCTCACAGCAAAAGGTTCTCCGGTTTGATCCTCGGCTGGGGTGCCTTTTGCGCGGAGTCTGCATGTCCTCCCTGTGGTCGGGTGGGTTTCCTCTGGGTGCTCCGGTTTCCTCCCACATCCCAAAGACATGCTGCAGGTGGACTGGACACTCTAAATTTGCCCTAGGTGTGAGTGTGTGCCTTCTGTGGAAGGATGGGACAAGAAGGATGGGTGCCGAGCTGGCAACTCAACACCATAAAACTCCACTGCCAATCATGAGCAGACAGGTGATCCACTGTGTTGACCCCTAACCAGGAAAAGCCAAAAGAAGAAGAAGAAGTGAAAAAGTATTGTATTTCTGAAGAAGTTCCAAAAGTAAAGGAATGAAAGCGCTAATCTGATTCCTGTTTCTTATTACTTAAATTTTGGACAAATAGTGCATTGATTTAGTTTTGTGAGTTTATTTGGTTCTTTGAGTGTATATATTTTTCTGTCATAATTCTTGTTTACAGTCTTCAGACATCAATGTAAATGCTACAGCACATTCATTCCAGTTTCATTCCAGTTAATTCCAGTATACTACAGTCTTATCCATTCTTACAGTGGAGAAACTAGAACCACTTTGAAAAATCAAAGCAAGAAAATCTAAAACAGCAGGGATTGGAGTGGTGAAAGGATCCAACTCTCTTTCTGCTGTGCCCAAAAAGAAAATAATTTCCATTTACTCTTATAAATCTTCCTGGTAGAGGGTTTCTGAGAGGAAAATAAAATTTAGTGAACAGAAGAGGAAAGCCTGGAATGTCTAGCCATTATTGGAATTGGAGAACCCATGCAGTCAATCTCAGACCTGTAATGTCCAGATGAGTCATCCCTGACAGATGTGATTGTAGATTTGGAATAGGGTCCAGTGCCCAAGGTGGGCATATTAGGTGAGACCATAGGAAGGGGAACCAAACTTGCAAAGGCCAGAAGGAGTCAATTTGGATTTCCTTGCTTTTCAACTAGAGTGCATTCTAGACAAATTTGGGGATTAGAGATAGGGAAGGATAAGCTTATAGGAGACTGGAGGGCCGAGCATGGACTAGATCATCTCTCGGTGACTGCCCCTAAGGGGGGATTAGGGCAAAGAACCTGCTGCACATTTGTTTAAGGGAAAAGCAAACAGGTCGACCCCCATTTGTGGAAGATCATTTTTACCACTGTCTGACTGAGAGATATTTTTGAGGCATCAGAATAGTCCTGCTGAGCTTGTCAGCTATAAGGTTGGATTTTCCTGGTATATGCATTGCCACAATCAAGTGGTTGGAGGAGATCGCCCACTGCCAGACTTTCATTGTTTTTCAGCAGAGGGGAAAGATCTGGTTCCCCCTTATTTGTTGGTGTACCATGCTACTGATATATTGTCCGTTTGGATAGCAATTGTCTCATGCAGTAGAGAGCTCTGAAAGGCCTGCAATGCTAAGTGGACTGCACTCATCTCCAAGATGTTTATATGCAGTTTGGTCCCTTCTGGGGACCATGTGCCATGAACAGTCTATCCTAAGGAATGCTCCCCCACCCCAGTTGGGAGGCACCTGTTTTCAACATGGCTTTTGGGTAGGAAGGATAAAGGGACATCCTTCAATCTCACCACATTGAATCCACCACAGTAGGAAGTCCTTGCAGACTTGAGATTTTTGCTGGGAAAAAGAGTGGGAAAGAATCAGTCTGACATGCAATTTCAAGGTAAGAATTCTGTTTTGTGGTAAAAGAGCGAGACAATTAACTATATCTAGATGAACCCCTATAAACTTCAAGACTTGTTGAAGATAGGACTTTCAAAGATTGACTGTGATCCCCAGGAATTTAGATAATTGGAGTAAGTAATCCCTGGCTTTTACTTGGAGATGCCTGGTTGGTGTGGTGAGGAGCCAGTCATCTAGATAAGGAAACACTCCGAATCCATGTAGTCTGAGATGAGCTGCTACAACTGTCATGCATTTGGTGAACACCATGGGGACTGTGGTAAGACTGAAGGGCAAGGCTTTGAACTGATAATGGCTGTCTTCTAGCCAGAAGCGTAGATAGTGTTCAAGACCTTCAATGGAAGCTGTGGCCCAAAAAGCCTTTGCTGAAAAGCAATCATCATTTTGATCTGATAGTATGTGTCCTGAAGATCTATAGAGCACATCCAGTCATCTTTCTGTAACAGAGGCAGAATGGACTGATCCAGAACTTGGAGTTGTTTACAAACTGATTCAGATAACTGAGATCCAAGATAGGTCTCAGGTCCCATTTTCTTTGGCACTAAAAAGAATCCTGAGTAAATTCCAGATCCTGTTTGATCTGGTGGGACATCTTGGATGACCCTTTTGTTTAGCAGCTTTTTAGAGCTGCTAACTCCCACTGATTGGATAAAACATCAGGGGGGGTGTTTTCTTTTCATTGAGGGAACTTGTAAAAAAAGGGAATGAAATATCCTCTGTATATGATCCTTTGCACCCATGTATCCTTTGTGATAGATCCAGGCATTTATATACAAAGATAAGTGCCCCCTGTCTACTGCCAAAGAACAGTCAGGCACCTCTTCAGGAGCACTGAAAGTCTTGATCTAAGAAGGAATCTTGGAACCCTTGGTTTTGCAGCCACCATCTGCTGCATGGGCATTGTCTTCCATTATTATTTGCCCCTCTGCCTCTGGGAAAAATCTCCATGCAAATTTTGAAAAGGTCCTTGAGATTTCTGGAACCACATCTTCTTATCACTATGTTAATTTCAAGAAAAAGGTTTCTGCATGGCAGAAAAATGGATTACCATGGTAGACAAGGTCTTTCATTCCTGCTCATTGTGGGAAAGTGTCCCATTAATGGTGGTCTCAAACAAAGAAGATCCATCAAAGGTATTGATGAAAAACACTTTAAAAGACTCTGCAAAATCACACAATTATATCCAGGCATGTCCCCTGATGGCTATGCCTGAACCTGTGGCCTGTGAGAAACCTTCAGCTGCATGCGAGATTAGCCTCATAGAGGTATTTGATAGTGACTGTAGGGTGGCCAGTTGTGAGGAATAAGCCTTCCCTTCCTTTGCTGACATGGACCCAGGTTTAGAGTTAGATAGTTCTTTAATTAAGCCCCTCTGTAATTTAGTGAAATGTGCCCGATAGTTAAGAGATCATAAGGTAAGGGTCACTGAGGTGTAAACTCGGTTCCTGTACCTGTCCAGTGCCCTAGATTCTCTGTTAGGGGGATGGACAGAGGAGTTCTGTTCAGCCAGCTCCTTTTTGGTAACTGCTGTAACAACCATGGCATCTATGAGGATTCTTTTATGCCAAAACTGTCTATCTTTTGGTGCTCCAAGGATTTTATCTGGATGCCGAGGAATTGGTTCAAAGTTATCCAGCTCCTTCCATGCCCAGCAGGAGACAAGACCTATAAGCTCATCCACTAGGGGGCAAACCAAGATGTAGGTGGACCAGACCCAAAGGCTTCTAGGAACACCAATTCCTCCTGGGAAGGGGTTTCGGAGGACCAACCCATCTTTTTGGTGTAGGATTTCTAGAATGTCTCCTGAAGGAGATGTCTTTTGATGGTGATCTTGGGGACCCTTCCCCTTCATCAAAACCTGGAAGCTCTTATGGGCTGGCTGTCTCTGTGGGGTAGGATGAAGAGACTCAGAAACAGGATCTGAAAGGGGAACAGGAATAGGATTTGAAAAGGTATGGGTCAAAACAGCTCTCGGTTGTGAGAAAGCCCTCTCCACCACCTCGAAGGCAGAGGGGACCTGGAAAAGCTGAGGTCAACCTCACTGGAGCCGAAATTCACAGATCGGATAAACCTGGATCTCCCCCAATCCTCTGCTCTGAGGGAGGAGTTGGAGCCAAGCTGTCCAGTGTGGAGGCTCCAAGGGGATGAGATGGCTTCAAAATCTTCAGAGTCGAAATCATCCCCCTGGATCCAATGCCAATGCTTTGCCTCCAAGACTCATCTTTCTCAAAGGAATCAGTGCTGAATGGGTCAGGGAGGTGGTCAGAGTTGAAGAGGAAGTTATCTTCTGATCCGATGCTTGGGCTCCAAAGCAGTATGTCAGATGGGAGAAAGAGAAATTAAGGTATGTGAGGAAGGCATAAGGCTCATGGATTCAGTGGGAGCCAGTAAAACACCCATCTTGATCTGTGTTCTGAGAAATTTTCTCATCATCCTATCCACCTCTTCTTCGGAAAGACTTTGAGAGGACCTGATTGAAGAGGAAGTGGAAGGAGGACAAGATGACTTTCTTGGTGTCTACTGTAAGAAATGAGACCTAAGTTTTGGGGACACTGGCTCCAGAGAAAATCGAGGACTGTGGAGATGAGGAGACTTGGATGGTAAAGGAGTCAGATCTGTGGTCTTTGGATCTGAGTGCTTGGGGATCTTAGCTGGTGGCTCCGATGTTGGAGTTGTTCCGGAAGACCAGACAGGAGAGCTCTTTCTATGCTCCCTGGACTCCATACATTTAGATTTCTGTGAGAGGGGGTTTGAGCCCCTGAAGTTGAAGGGAAAGAAGGTGCAGAAGCAGAGATAAGGGCCTTAAGTACTAGTTTGTTGTGTTGGTCACTGATACATCTGGCACTGAAACCACTTCAAATAGTAGGTATAAATGAGAAAAGCCTAAACAATAAATGCACTCCATGTGGGCATCAGAGTTGGGAACCTTATGCCAACAGGAAAGGCACTTTTTAAAACCAGTAGGCTTTTCAGCCATAACTATAAACTATACCAAAAGCACAAATGCAACGTGAGAAACAAATTAGAAATTTTTTAGATTTTTTTGTTAGGAAAAGAATGAAGGCTAGAGAGAGAAAAAAATAGCTTTACCAGCAATGGTAACAAGACTACCTTATAAGAAGGTAATGAAAAAGTAGAAATAATACCAACCATGGTAAAAAGAGATATCAAAAGATGGTAAAAAGTTTATTAAGTAAGCGGGAAGGGAGAGGATTGCTAAAGAAAAGTTATATATAGGTTAAAAGAATTAAATTTCAAGTTATTACTCACTAATTTAGAAGAAACAACTGCCTGAGCTCAAGAGAACACAATCTCAAATGAAGCATTAGAGTGGCACATGAGATCTGAGGTAATGCAGTGGTCAGGGGCATTGTGGGTAAAGGGAGGAGCTTGAGAGTCAGATCCAAAAATCTAGAGAAACACTGATGAGTCAGATCTGAGACCCACTCACTTAGAAATGAAAATGACAACATCAGATCATTACAGGTTCAAACTTACTATTGTTCATAAACACATTGATGCAAAACCTGTTTGATTAACTTAAGTGAATTAGAGTAATATTTAAAAACAGCCCTCATGTTGTGCCTTTGTCCTGTCATTATTTTTGGATTTATCTAGAATTCATGAGCGTACAAGTTGAAAGGTATGGTATCACCTGTATCAGGTGGCTAAATGTGATTTATTATTGATGTAAGTATATCTTATTATCAAGATTCTAACTCAACCTGTCCTTTACCTGGAAGCTGTTTTCTTTAAATATGGAGCCCTGGAAAAATTATCTCTTTGTTCCGTATTTTGACAGTGCTAGTATGTGAATTTAAGGTGGAAAGGCAGACCTGGAATTCAACTATTTTGCTGCATCCACTTCCAGCATTTACATGCAGAAGCATTGTATCTGCTGACTGCTTGAATCCTGACTCCTGAGTAAACACATCTTTAAGTTTGTCATCCTCAGGATCAGGACAGCTTTTTGTATCATCTGAGTGAAGCAGGTGAGGGCTGTTTGGCAGGGAGTCCATATTTATAAACTGACTTTTCAGTTCTCTGCAGTAGATAAAATGCTCAATGCAGCTTTTGTTTTTAAATATGCAAGGTAAACATGGATGAGCTATTTTGAAATGACAGCTGGGATCAACAGGGAGAGGCTGAAAAAATATAATGTGAAATCTGAGGCAGCAGTGCATTCTTTTGTTATGTATTTTATTTTCTTCCCTTACCTCCAGTTAGTTGACCATTAGCTTCCACCAACTCCTCTTTTTGTTCACTGCAGAAATGTAACTAGCTATTTTCGTGCCTGGTGCCATTCCCTGATCTAGCACTCCTACCCATCTCTAAGTTGGGGAGAAAGGGAAAATAAATAAATAAATAAAAACTCTTCTATCCTTTTAAACTGTAGCAAACTGCTAGCAAGCACCTGCTACAGCTTATGCTACATACTGCTTCAGTTTTGGCCACAAATTCTGAATGCCAGTAATGCATCTGGCTCTCCTAGTCCTTTGCAGTGGGAGTGGCTGCCCCTTTCACCCTACCCTAGCTACTGTACTAGTTCACTGGGTCTATCAGACCCATCTTAGCCTCCACTGGGTTAAATCCAACCTGTATTTGTGACCACCGAGGAGATCAAGGATGCTAGTACAGCATTATACTGGTGCCGGGAATTAAGCCCTAACCTCCACCATCCCACATTAGCCTTGGAAGCTTCAAAATGACTATGTTTTGGGAGATACATGTGCACATCCATGCATGCTCAACCTCCTGGCCAAGCAGTATATTGCTTATACTGCGGACCTCACCAGTCTATTAATGTTGTTTTTAAAGAGAGCCTAGGTAGCCTCTCTCCCCAGGATGGGCAAGCCAACATCCTCCTCTCATGCCCATCCTCCCCCCTCACCTGGTCTCACCATTTCCCATGTTGATAGTTGAACTCAGGTCATCTAGGGCACAGGAGTGGGTTTTATCTGTCTGTGCATTGTTGACAGTCTTTGCTATGTATTTTAGGTATGAATATGAATGTAAACCTAACTAAACCATATATTTTAGTCATGACTAAATACCCTGTGAAAACTAATGATGTTTAATTTATATAAAGCCATTAACTGATGTGAATTGCCCCTGTTCATTTAATATATGTGACTAAGCACATAATGCTTAGCATTAGAATTACTCCCTTGTGTTAAATTTGTTGTCAAGTTTTTAATAAATATCCATAGTAAGTAATATTAAAACATAATTTATCAATTAAAACATAATTTATCAAAATGCTTTGTAAATATGAAGAAACAGTTATTAACCATGCTGTGAGCTTCCTAGTAGAAGTGTTACTCATTTTGTTCACTTGTGTCACATTATTAGAGGGCATTTTCTACTTTTTTGTGATGAAAAGTTGAGAATTACAAGTCTCAAAATTGATTTACAGCATTATAATATTTTACTATAGTTTGCTCAAATAATTTTATATGCATTGGGTATTGCATATCACAATTAATTTTTATGCAATGTACTTCAAAATCAAGTTTTCTAAAGCATCCCTCTATCTGCATAATATGCTTTTGAATAGTCTCTCTCCCTTGACTCTAGAAGGGTTTTAGTTGGGAGGCTGACATGTTAAAATAGAACTCTTGAGTTCTGAGTTTTTTGTGCAGCACTACTATAATTCTTGACATTTTATATTACACTATTTTTTTCAGATCTTCTGCATCTGTACTGGTGTCAGCTTTGAGACAATTATATTACTTCAGACAAAGGCATGTGTACAGACAGAAGATTAATGGGCATTTCTTTTTTAACTTTTTCTGTCTAATAAGAAGCAACAGGTCAATATATTTCTTTGTAAATTATTTCTGGTTAACACAATTTCAAGTAGTCTGCATCAAAACATGCCTTGCACCGTATATGAGGCATAAAGAACCACAAAATGACTTAAGTTTTGTAATTACTTATGACCTGAAAATAAGAAAAGTTTGTTTTTAAGTTACTTACTGTTGACTCCATTAGAATGCCTAACAGTCTTTGAATATCTTAAGAAGACTCAAAACAACTTACAGACAACAGTGTCTGCTGATTGTTTCAGCTGACTAATCCACATCCTTTCGATGATGACTTTTTTTTTTTTTTTTTTTTTACTGAAGGCTTATTTTCAGTCCACCTTTAATGCACAGATGTCTGAAAAATCATAACATTCACAGCAGCAAAAGAAATTGATATATTAAAATGACGAGCTCAGGAGAAGAGAATGCCTTTAATGTGTGATGCTCAACAAACTCCACGGTCAGTCAGGTGTCAAATTGAGATTTATTCACATAATGGCAACTTAATACTGACAAATGTTAGGTCATACATGCAGGTGGCAGACAAGATGAAAACTTTATACAGTGTCACAGAAGCAGAAAAATTGTACTTTGAAGGAGATTTGGAAGTCACAATGATTTACAGTCAAATAACTAAAGCCCAAGATCCACTTCACTACTTACGATAACAGCTTATCTTAAACTTTGTTAAAACCTACAGCATAATTATCATGTATTTAAATATCTGTGCATATATCTGTATATATACATGTGAACAATTTTGTGTGTGTGTGTGTGTGTGTGTGTGTGTATATGTGTGTATATATATATATATATATATATATATATATATATATATATATATATATAAATATATATATATATATATATATATATATATATATATATATATATATATATGCTGATATACTGTTGTCTGTTGGCATATTACATTTCTGCTCTGTTAGTAGCTTTGCTGTCAGGTAAATAGTGTGACAATTTAGTATACAGACTCTTGGGCTAGGTCTTTTTAAGTGACAGTTTTGGCCTCTCATGTACAATTTATAAGATGCAAAATGAAAAATGTTCTTTGGCTTTCATGCCATGTTAATTTTCAGTCCAGCTGTATTTACAGTTTATACTGAGTTGTCATTGGTAATGTTGAGGGTAGACATCATCTGCTGCATACATTTAAGAAAGGATTCAGAAATGACCTTCACCCTACAATGAAGGGACTACTCAGATACCTTACAGTTATCTGAAATTCTGCAGTACGATTTACAGTGGGAGAAGTACATTGCTGCAGGCCGGACCAGTGCACTGAAAGAGAGCGTTACTGTGGCAGCACATAGGGCAGGTATAGTAGCGATATAGCCCTGTGCTCCAAAAGTGGCAGCAGAATGTGTACTGGAAATGGGCAACTAGGAGCAAACAATGATCACAATGGATTCACACAACATGTGTTAGTACTACCACTCCACATGCAGGGCACATACTCTACCTTACTTAGCTCCTGCTAGTGGCAATTACCCTACATAGTAATGCAGGAATATTCTGCATGTCAGTCTGTCTGCTGGCAGCTGTTCCAGTTTTGTAAGGTATGCCAAGTAGATATGTGACCTTGGGATCATAATTATATTCATAAAACTATTACATTCATAGACATGCACAAATAAGCAAAGATGTGTATTGTCTGTGCATGTATGTATGTATGCATTTTTGTGCAATTAGCACATTGCATGGCAGAGTAATGCATCATAGATCACTGATGGTAATGAAGAGTACAGATTCCATTCAGAAACAGGCTCATCTTTTGGCCTCATTTTTTAGTTCCTGTACCAGTTACATCACTCTGTTAATACATACACCGGTACTTACGTATTATCGCAACCAGATTTTCACTGTAATAGTGGTTGCTTCCCAGTCCTTGAATCTGTTCAGGAATGCTGTAAAAATGTAATATAATGTGTTTTCTTTGCCACAACCATTGGTTTTGGTCAGTGTTAGCAATAACAAGTTGAAAAAGTACTGTAGTTTCTTTATGCACTTTACTGCCACATATCCCTTATTGCAACTCCAACCAAAGTAGTACTGCCTACTTCTTCCATGAAAAATAACTCCAGAATAAGCTGTCCACATAATCCACCCTCTCTTTAGAAAAACATCAGTTGCTGCAACTTTGTCATTGAAAGGGTTCTTTTCAAGCATATTTTCAACTTGTCAAAAAGAAAACGTTTACCAAAAGCATGATTCCTGTATCTTTTCATTCTTAGGATTTGTTCCTCACACTGGAAACATTCCTTTCATTAGTAAGACAGCAGCCATGTGAGTTCATGCGTGAGTGCGTAATGCACGCAAAACAAGAAGCGGAATTTTTCAGTTACTTGTTGTCCTTAAGGTAATCCAAAATTATTCCTTAGGAGTAACGACTAAAAACACTTTATAGTGTTTCCTGCACTTGTTTCCTTTCTAGTATGCGAGTTTTACAACCGCGAAAATCTGGTTGCAATAATACGTAAGGACATCAGATCATATCTAAGAGCTATTGTGCAACTGGTCTATGCATAGAATGCTGGATAAATTGACCATGGAGCCACATCACCAGTGCTTCTATGCTAAAGCAGCATACTTGACTGTTACACTACATTGTTAACAAAATTGTTTTAATGACTATAGTATTGCTTTTGATGCATGCAGATATGTTTGTACAAAGACATATATTTGACAGAGATGCAACATTACAGTTTATGCCAAGTTTGTATTATTAATAATAATACTGATTATTAATGTATCGATGAATACATGCAACTACTGGGATACTGCTGTTAAAAATGCCCAAACGAGTGTGTGTGTTTGTTTTTATGTGTACGCATGGCAAGAATATGAAGCTACTGTCAGTTATATAACCTACCAGTTTACTGAAAATATTTGACTGAGATTGACTCAACAGTGCTTTGACAATACTCTGCATCAAATTCTTATATTCATATGTCTGTGGAAACAAAGCAGCAATAGTGCTTTGCCAAAAAATTAAACTGAATTTTTAAATGTGGGCCTAAGACACCCAGACTTCACTGCCAGGGATTCCCCAGCTTATTTTCTATATATTGTAAGGTGACTACACATCATAGAAAGATATTAAATGCAGACAGTCGCAATCTTTGTCAAAATGCAATTTTAAATTAATGTCTTTCACGAATAAGCTGGCAGTGAAATGATCAATTATTGTGTGCATATGTATGTGAATTTCATATATATATATATATATATATATATATATATATATATATATACACACATACATACATATAGAGAGATAGTGTGTGTGTATTTGTGTGCGTGTGTGTGTGTGTGCATGTATATTTATATATATATATATATATATATATATATATATATATATATATATATATTATATATATATAATTATATATATATATATATATATATATATATATACATACATACATGAAAATACTTAGTTACATCAATAAAGCCGAATGTTGTGATCAAAACATCAACCACAAAAATTCAAAAAAATGAACATTAATACACAACCATGCATACACTGAGAAAGAACCTTGGTGCATGCAACTGTTCTCAACAAAGAAAACCTAAATAACATTGTTTTTGTAGGGGGGGGCAAGTCCCCTGAACCCCCACATTCCCTAATAATTATATACACTGACTCCAGGATCACACAGTGCCAGAGGGAAGGGAATATTCCTCTACCCAGGGAATGTCGATCATGCAAATCTGTTTATGTTCACCAAATGTGGTCAGTTAAACAGATGTCAAACACTGATCATTTTCACTAAATGCCCATGTCCCATACATACTATATATAGCAGGCTTTGGTTTACCCTAAAGCCAGCTTTTTCAGTGCTGAAAGATAAGAGTAAGTAACACTATCACATAAATAATAGTACTTGCCACATATCACCTATTAGCTATTATCTGGAAGATAATGAAAACTTGACAGTGAACACCAATACTGTAAATAAGAGAGCCCTAATGAATTACATAGCAGAAAGTAAGTTTGTGACAGATAATGTATGCATAGGATAGCAACATAAGTTATTTTATAATTCGTTAAGCCCCTGGTGGTATAGAAGCACCTAAGGTAATTAGAAAGCTTGTCAATCAACTGGCAGTAGTTAAGGCAACTGCCATTTCAGCAAAAATGTTTTGCTGAAAGCACTTTTGCCTGTAATGAAGAGATATCTTTCTCTACTGTTGTTTGACCTTGGAGTAAGTATACTCAAGTTCTGGTGGTGTGAGCAGGTGTCCCCCACACGATGGGTACAGTGTGGCTTGCTCCATGAAAAAAATATTTACTCTGCATTTCACAGAAATTGCTTTTGGTTACTCATTTTTGGAGTTTTGGCTTTTGGGGAAAATCTATTGACATAATTATGTTAATAATCCATTTTCTTTCTGTCTCGTCCAACAATTAATGTTTTTAGTGTTTGTGCAATAATTATCCTGTACACAGTCAATAGCAGTGAAAGAAGAAAAAATGGCTGTAGGTTGTTTCATCAAATGCCTATATAGAGCACTTTTACACCTGATGGCGCTCTTATAGATTGAGATTCCAAATACAGGATTCCAACCTACACAGAATGCACAAAAGCAGCATACACATAAATAACCCAATTAGCATTACTGGTTATCAAACATCTAATTTCATAAGTTTTTCTGGTGTTTGCAGATGTGAAATATTTAGTCTTGCATATAAACTTGCATTGGGTAAGCATCCTTTCAAGGGAGAGCTAATAATCCAGGTCTGATGACATGTTTTAATGATGTTCTCCTTTTTTGTGACTAGAGAAAATCTCAGACATATTCTGACCCCTTCTATAAACATGCAGTACCTAGAATCCCCCAATCCAGGAAAAAAAATATCACTGTATATTAAACACCGGTGTTCTTGAAGCACCCGTTGAATGATAAAACTATTGGTACCATGCATAATGAGAAATCTAAGTGGATTATTACTAGAACTTTACATATTTTGTGTTACTACAGCTTAAAGTCTGAAATCTCTGAAAGGCTATAGCTGTCTGAATAGTAGGCTCAGAATATTCTCTTCACAGAAAACATGTATTCATGTCACCAAATAATGTCAACAGAATAAAGATGTCCAAATTGTAAAAACTGTGAAATTGATATGTGTTGTTTGATGTGGGGAGGATGGCAACTATTAGCCATTGGCAAGGAATTACAGTGAAATGATTCCAATAGATTATACTAATGGCACAATGGATAGAGTTGTCACCTCACAGCAGAAGGTACCCCAGTTCAATTCTTGGTTGGGGTGCTTTCTGTGCAGACTGTGCATGTCCTCCCTGTATTCAGGTGGGTTTCTTCAAAGTGCACCAGTTTTCTCCCACATTCCAAACACATGCAGTAGTTGGACTGGACACACTAAATTGACCATAGGCATGATTGCATGTGCAAGTGTGTGGTGTGGAAAACTACTGTGGCAGGGCTAGCCACCTGGCCATGTAAACCTTGTCTCAATATGATTGTCACTGAAGTGACACCCCAACTTTGTATACAAAAAATGGGGAAAAGGATTGTGGATGTATTGTTTCCTATAGATCTTACTGATGGTGCTATCCATGAGTTTTGTAACTGTGGCATCTAAAAAAAATAGTGACATAGCCACATTGTAACTGTTGGGGCCACCAAACTGGTTATAATTTATATATTCTATAAAATGGTTTAGATGCTGAATTATCATTTGTCCAGTGTAAAAAAAAAAAAAAACAATCATCCAGGTATTGCCTCCAAAATTCATAAATTGAAAAAAAAAAACAAGATGAATCAAATTATAAACACCACAAAATACCACAAAAGGATCAGCAATGGGCACTGCTGTGCCACATAGTTATAAATAATTCCAAAAATGAAATACATTCTTAAGGGAACCATCTCTAATCATATCAAATATATGTGTAGAATACAACTGAGAAAGGTTAAGATCATAAACTTCTCTTAATCCCCACATCATGTGGTATACTACTATATAACAAATTAATATCTAAATACAAATATAAGGACTATTATTAACCACAAGATCTTAAAAAATAATAATTTACAATCACAACTAGATGCTGGCAAACTTCCATCTTCTATATACGTTTATGAATTTTTGGAAGCATATTTAAACCACCTGCTAAAACATGTCAGGTTGTGTAGTCAATATACTACTAAATTATTAAAGTTGACGGATGATCTCGTGGTTACTAATAGTACTTGTATTTTGTACTTCACATATTGATTCTTTAGGTTTATTTATGTACATGGAGCTGTAGTGTATTTTATGTAGGTGAGATGTCATTTCATGAACATTCATAGCTTGGCAAGGTGATGTCAAGGTGTGAACAATTCTAAATATCAGCAGCAAAATACTTACATATGTTTCCATTTCTGTACATTAGGACATCAGCCAGCAATTATAGGACTGTATTTCTCCCCATGTCCCCACCAGGGTCATTAACCTGACTGCACAGGAGCAAATCTCTTTGAAGGTACTCATACGCGGGCACAGTGTTGAAGGAGTCTCTTAGTGTGATAAAAGTGAGATTCAGGGACATTCACTCAATAGGCTTGGTAATAAAGCAATTTCACTAAACAGTAAAGTTTTCTGTCTTTTGTACTGTGTGTGAGATATAAGTCCATGTGTAGACGAGGGACTGTGCATCTCCCCAACTCACTGTTGTCATGCAAGACATGGGAAGCATTATGTTTGATGCTAATTTTCATATGGTGCTGTTTATGCTGTGGAGTCCTGTAAGGTAGCATTATATCTGTCGAGTGCGTAGTATATTATGAGTCTTTTAGTATTGCACGCTTGTATGTTGGAGGTACCGATGCATTAGCTATAAGTCTGATAGTATGGGAAGAGTTGGTGGGGTGGGCAGATGAATGCAGTCCAGAAGCATTGAACCTTGTACATAGTGGATAGAGTGTGTGTGTGTGAGTGTGTGTGTGTGTGTGTGTGTGTGTGTGTGTGTGTGTGTGTGTGTGTGTGTGTGTGTGTGTGTGTGTGTGTGTGTGTGTGTTTTACTGGTGTGTCCATGTACCTTTTACAATCACCCCTCCTACTGACTTCAGATGTGTAAGTATGTGTGAAGTAGAAGTCAAACACTGAGTATGTATGTGGGTCTGATGTTGATTTGCAGCAAACAGGTATGTCTTGCCTCTTTCAAGGATTATTTTTAAAGGGGGTTTACTCTAAGGCCTCTGTAACAAATTTAGCCACCATCTACTTAAATGTGCAGCAAGGTATTGCATGCCTGCATTTTGATTGCTGTGTTGGAAGGGTGCAGGTGACATCCATAAATACCCATGTAGGGGTACTTACATGGATAACTGTAGGGGATTACATTCATTGCCTGTGGGATATTCTGGAGTAGGCCTCAGTCTACCACTGGGCCACACAAACCCCTCTCAGGGGTCATATACAAAATGAGTGCACTCTGGGACTGGACAAACTGTCCTTGACAAACACAGTTTATGTTACTATCAGGGAGGTTATGGAACATCACTAGTGAAATTCTCTGCTAGGCCTATTGCACATCCAAAGAATGGGGAATAACAACAATGCATTTCATTAAACTTGTACCCTACCACTGTGGCCCATAGACACACAGAAGACATGAGCTGTACCCGAAAAAGCTGTTTCTGCAAACTTTCCTGCTATAGATAATGTGACCACCTGCTGCATGTCTGTGCAACACCCAGTCACACAAGATAGCATCCACTGTAACATGGATGGTAGCTTAAGAAATGGGAAGCTTTGCAGCATTTTTGCCATACAACAGGGGTCTTGAAAAGTACTGGATAGAAGTTTAGTGTGTATAATCTGCCACCAACTTAAATATATATGTACATATTTTATATTACAGGTTTTATGCCTCAAGGTGACCATCACCGAAAGGTAAATTCTCCCAGGCAGAAAATGACATCCTACTGTAGGGCCTCCATAATAATGGTTGTCAAATGTTCTGACACAAAATATATGACTGGGCCTTCCTTGCACATGTCTGGTGGGACCTTATCCAGGAGATGTGCTGTCAGTGATCAAAATCAGGCCTAAGAGCAGGACAGAAGAATGGTCGCTCACATGATTATGTAGGCATGCTCAAAGACAACCCATCTGGCACAGAAGTGAAGGGCCATGGGTGGGAATCCATTGACAGAGACAGCATTGACTAACATAGAGAAGTTCCTTTCATTTTGGTGCCAAATTGCTAGGACACCTTTTATACTCATTGGTGATGTCTCAGGCAGGTACATATTAACATGTGGCACTATGCGTCCTACCCATTTGAGTCAGGTCTATGCAAGTAACAAGCATGGCTCCTTTGCTCTTACAAGAACATCAAATGTACAAGCTCATTGCTAGCCTGAGCAAAGTATGTTAACTTTTCTACTGCACTCATACAGTAGCGCTTTCACTGGGCTGCAGGTGTTGTTGGAAGGTTTATTCTTAGTCTTAGTAATGCTTATATGCTTTCACAGGTGATGTGTTATCAGGGTCCTCTACTGTGGATATAGGCCTGCGTGATATTGGGGGATTGTCTAGCCCAATGACAACAGCAGCCAAATCCTGGCACATAGAGGGGTGATGGTATCAGTTGTAGACTCAAGTAAGGTGATGGCCAACTCCTTACCCCTTCCATGGATACAGCTCCTATTGTGAAAACTATCTTTTAGACACAGCATGTCACCTTAGGATAGGATGATGCCAACACATCAGCCCAGAAAGTGCCCTCATCTCCAGTGGCAGAGTCACTCTCATCACTACCAGCTCTATCAAGCATGAGGAGGACCTCATGTGTCAGTCTGTTGATGACTGGCCATATCACAGGTATCATCCTACCCTGATTTGCGTGTTTCTACATACACTGTGAAAGGACTGTGCAGGTCCTTCATACATGGACAGACAAAAACCAATACAGCTACAGCTGAGCTTAGTCAGGATAATCCATGGTCTGCATTATAACCTATGGAAGTGCTTTGGCCAGATTTGCAATATCATGAAGAGGCACTGTATGCTGTAGATGTCCTTGTGCAGCCACAAAGTATAGGCACTGCTCTTTCTGTGGTTAGTCCATCTATTCCTCCAGTGGTGAGGCTCACTACTGGAGGGGGAAGGAGCAGTCTGTTATGCCACCACATGGACCAGTTCTTCACACCCTATGCTGTGTTCTTGCACATCCACACATATCAGCACCCCCCCACCATCATCCATTCAAAGCATACTGGAAAAAACAGCCCTCTCTGTCTATTGTACCTGGCATCTCACACCTAACCATCCATATCTCGCACAGCCCACACATCATTAACATCCCAACACTTTCCGTTTTTGACATATGATGCTCTGGCCCTTCCACCTGTGTAGATGATATCAGTCTTTACCTGAGTAGCCTATGTCTGATGCACAGTGTAGCCAATGCATGCATGATATAGCATAGCCTAGGTGTAGTACTTCATGTAATATTTTTACTGTTATACATTATGCTTTTTATGGTCTATAGTTATAACCAGATTCTGCCTCTTAGCTAGTGCTGCAGCATGCTGAACTCATCTTCTCCATGCATAGTCATCCTCTACAGCCAGCATCTTCACAGATTTCTCATCAGGCACCTCCCCCACAGCCGACCCGAGGATTTTCTCCATCCACGTTTTTCACTTGCCACATCTGTTTTCACAGCAATATGCTGTGTAATACTGTACACACTGCAAAGATGTTAATGCATGTTCCAGGGACATACCGCAGTGCCTCACCAGTGACATCTAGACAGCAGAAACAGGCCTTCAGCAATTGCAACACAAATTCATTAATAACTGTTGGCAATAACAAGGTGGTGGTTTATGCATTCTCTGGCATGGCCTGTGGGTTTCTAATTGATGTAATTACTCATGGCTCCGGGACATATTTGGAATTGCAAATAAGATGGCCCTGTTGAAAAACACCCCACACAAGTCAGAGATCTAAGTCGAGTGTGCCAGATGTGTGAATCATTTGTACTGCCTGGGTGGTCTGCTGGCACATTGCATATTATGCCCTGTGCATTCCAGACCACTGGCAACTGACTGAGTACAATACCTTACAGCTGATGTACTGTTGTCCTACTTTTCAGACAAGGCTTTTATTGTGAAGTAAGTGCGGTTAATGGTGCCCAGTACCTCAGGTAAAGGAGCAGTGCCATAAAATGCTCACAAAGTGTTACTTCATGCCTTCTGTGGTACAGGGAAACCACACATGTTGTAGTATGGCATTGACAGATGGGAGAGTATCCTTAAGGTAGATGACAGAGATACAACCACCATGTACCCTGTTTTTTCATTAAAATGTTCCTGTTGCAAATATTGCCTAAACCACACACATATTGGTGTTCACAGGAACAGGTCCTCCACATTACCCATGGGTCTGCATAAGAGAACAACACATCTCATCCAGCTCTTGCATGGTGCTCCTATTCAAAAGGTAGTGGTCCACTATGTCATGGAGGACATGGTATGATAAGTATGGACAAAACATTTAGCATTACCAGGCGTGATAACATGCAACTCTGAGACTACTGGCAGTGAGAACAGCCTATTGTATACATCTACACACGTACATACATTAACATAGCCATACATAGTAATGTAATATCTGGTGTACCTGTATTTCTGGTTCCAGTCTTTCTCTCTACCCCATAAATCTAGGATTTTACTGGGGTCAGCATCTCTGCAGTTAGCACCTCATTGCATGCAATATGTACATTTCTGAACTGTACCACCCTATTTATTTCCCTCATTTGCATTCACTATTACCCTCATCTTAATGTAGCTCATTTGTGTCATTATACTGTCATTTTTATATTACAAATGTGATGGTATTTCTCTGCGTTTGCCAATTGCACTCAGTCTTTCTCTGAAGTACCACCACCCAGCATGTGGCCACTCTTCTTGAAATTTACTTACTGCAATGTGCAAAATATTTCTGAATCCAGGGGATTATTACCAATAACAAGACATTTTAAAAGCACTTTCACAGTTATGGTATACTGTAAGAGAGATTCTTAAATTCACATATGAAAGGGGAGTAGCTTTAAGAATCTGGTGGAAGCATTGACAGGGACAGACCGCAGTAATCAAAAGAAAGTTTTCTTGTGGATTCGGTATTATGTAGATTTATTATGAGCTGCCCATGTTTGTTTTACCTGAAACAGCAGGAAAGGCATACAGGGCAAACAACCATTTCATTTGTAATTCCAAAAGCATAGTGAACTTCAATAACTGTGTTGACTGCTCAACACATTATATAGGTACAGCAGTGAGAAAATTCTTAGCACTGTGTAAGAAACCATCAACACACTATAAAAACAAAACAAACAAAAAATAAATAAATATAATGACTTGTTCAGCCATTAAGAACATTTTAAGGTCCAAAAACGTTTTTCTTCTGTGTTAGAAAAGGTGCAGATTAATGAGGGGTCAGGAGATTCTGATGAAATTTTACCATAGCAGTAGCAAGGGAAATCTGCATTTTAATCCATAAACAAGTTATGTGAACCTATCACAATATTGCTACTGAATAATACCAGCAATTGGCAATAGCAGTACTTCACTTCTGCAATGCCAGTTTTGATCCCCCAACAACTTTTACCCAGGGCAGCCACCCCTTTAGCAAACCATAAATACACTTCTGAATTTTGGAAAGAGAGGGGGTGCAGTGGTAAGTGCATCTTGAGGCATGTTTGCCATCTGGTTGAATGAAATGGCCAACATAAAACCTAAATTAAGCAGCAGAAAATTGAAACAAATGTTTTAAATATTTAACATTTTTTACCATTTTTATAAGAATGGTTTATTGTAGAATTTCTATACTTGCTATGATTTAACCATGTGGCACTGATTCAAAATATAACGTTGCAGTTCTAAATGTTAGGTAGCATTTTATTTTATTTATTCCTATCTGTCTATATCTATATATGTATATATGTGTGTTCATGTATATATACACACACACACACACACACACACACACACACATGCACACATGCTCAGATATACGTGAAATTAGAGATAGCCTACAAATTTGCCTGACCAGTTGGTATGACTGTACCTAAGATGTGGTCACTTGTTTTTGCAAGTATAGAACTTTCCAAATGATGCTTGACTGGAGAGGTGCTGATATGAATATATGCATTACTGTAAAAGCAGTGAGTCCATATGAGCAAGCGTTTTCAGGTTAGGGGTATGGTACGGGCTAGGGAAGGGGTTAGAATTTTGTGTATTTCTTTCTCAGTGATATGTGTGAAGTGTGGGTAAGTATGTCTATTAAGTAAAGAGTTTTTAGTAATGTACATGTTTGAGGTTAGAGTTAGCACATATGGACAAGGTGATGTGGGTGTGACTAAGCACATCAGTGCATTCATAACAATCAAAATTCACTAGATTCATCAGCATTCAGTATATATTACCAGAATATATTACTAGTAATTGCATACATAAATTGCCAATGCACATTTAATTATAAATTCTAATCTTACTGTTCCAGTCAATTACAGTAAAAAAATGCAAAAGCAAACACACAATTTGTCTGAATAGTGGTGCTGTTAGGGAAATTGTGTTTAGAACCCAAATGTGTCGGGTTGGGGTTAGGGTCAAGGTACGGTTAGCACATGAGCAAGGTATGCTGCCTTCCCCAACTTCTTTTTCATTATGTTTTTCTGTGTGTACCTATCATAGGATTACAGTATCATAGGAAGTTACTAGGCTAATGGTCCTAGGGCCCTTATAAGCCTAGCCAGGTTCTACCCTTATTTCCATGATCAGCACCTATTGCCCCTGTCCAAGAGGAACACAGGTGGAACCGCCATGGTGAATTTACAGTTACGCATCTAATTGTCCAGACTGCATTTAAAGAAGGCCAATGAGTTGCTCTGTTTGACATGGAGTGGGAGTCTGTTCCAAAGGTGTGGTAAGCTCTGGGAGACAAGGTTCTATTAATGACACATACCAGGTTTAGGTCTTTAAAGCAAGTAACCCATGTACCATTTGACTTACGGATATGCACCATTTCCAATGAAGCATGGTCCAAGATTAAATGTATGCAAAGCACAGATTGCCTCTGAGTAGTCTGTATGAAATGGAATAAAGTGACAGTGATTTCAAATGATCCACGTAGGACAAATGCTGAATACCTTGAATTTTCCTTGTGAGGAACCTTTGTGGTCTGTCCAATTGCTGCAGGCGCTTGGAAAGGTACACACCAGATGGAGTATTGTATTTAATAACTGGCCTGATGAAGGAAGAGTACAAGGAGGTTATAACTTCTTTTTTACTGGAGATAATGCCCTTACTTATGAGATGAGCAATATAAAATGCCCTTCTTACCACTGTGGAGACATGGTGGTCAAAGGTAAGGTTGCTGTCAACCTGTATGCCCAGGTCTCTCACCACTGAGTGCATACTTAAGATGTTGCTATTGATGTCGTAGTTAGTAGGAACATTGTTCTTACTGAAAGGGATGATAATACATTTTCTGCATTAAGTTTAAGGCCATGACTTTGGAACCAATCATTTGTTTGTGTAAGATCCTCTTGTAGAATGTTGACATCATTTGGAGATTATATGACTTCTCCCAGTTTGCAGTCGTCAGCAAACTTTGTCAGCCACAGACTTTTAGTTTTTGCTTGTACTTAAGAGAAATAGATTACAAACAATAAAGGTCCCAGGACTGATCCCTGTGGAACACCACTTGTTACAGATCTGTTGTTGGAGGTAGATACCCCTATTTTGACTATATGGGTTCTATCGGTGAGCCAGTTAGTGACCCTCCTAACAATATAAGGGTTGATACCTAGCTGGGTGAGTTTGTCAACAATTCCTGAGTGGGGGATAGTGTCACACCCCTTGGCTAAGTCTAGCTAGGCTGTAGCATAGATTTTGCATCATCCAGGACATTGGTAACTGTCTCGAAGAAGTCCACCTGGTTTAACAGGCGTGATCTCCCTTTGACAAATCCAGACTGAATAGGGTCAAGTGTTTGGTGATTACCTATATCTTTGTTAATAAGGTCTATGATGATTCACTTCATGGCCTTGCGGATAAGACTAGTCAGGCTAATAGGTCTATAGTTCCTGGGGTCAGTGGAAGTACCACCTTTGTACAAGGGAATAATGGTGGCTGTTTTCCATTCAGCTGGGATGAAGCTGGTGCTTAGACTATGACTGAAAAGAGTACCCAATGGTGCTACTAATTCTTGTTGAAGCCCATGTAGGCCGCAGTCTGGGATGTTATCAAGTCCCATAGATGTTGTGCTTTTGATCTTAGAGAGGACATTTATGACCTGATCTTTAGATATACAAGGTAGGGGACAGGTGGTAGGGATGTCATGGAATAAGTGTGATGGGGACAGGGGAGTGAAGTTTTCACAGAAGCTGTCAGCCAACAGGTTAGCTGTATCCACATGATTAGTGTATGTAGTATCATTAACTACCAGTTTGGCACATATCTGGGCCTTTTCTTTTAGGTTACGGATGTAACTAAAGAACACCTTATGGTTGTCCTTTGTTGAGAAAGCTAATTTGGATTCATAGTTTGCTTTGGATGACTTCACAAGAAGTTTATTCGCTTGTTTAAGCTGAGGAGGGAGTGTTTCCAGTTTAGAGCTCACTCTCTCTTACTCTTACTCTTAGAGAGAAATTTCTTCCTCTTATTGTAAAGTCTGTTAATGGTAGTTGTCCACCAAGCAGGTTTGCTCTTCCTTGAGGAGCTTGTTTTGATCATATCAGGTACGGCTGAGTCAATGCAGTTATACAGGTGTTTGTATAAAGCATCGGTGTACAACTCAGCATAATTGCCAGTTCCATCTCAGGGGGGGAGGTGCAGTGACGCTATTTATACTATCCCATAAGAGGTTATAATCTGCTTTGGAGACGTTTCTTAGTTTAGTTGCTGCTGTGAGGGGGGTCAGGTATGATAGTTACTTCAAATGAGACTGACTTATGGTCAGATCTCACCATTGAAGACCTCACAGTGGGTGTGCTACAGTGGTTCTCCATATTGGTAAGCACCAGATCCAGGATGTTGGTACCCCTTGTGGGGGTGTCAATCAGCTGTTCCCAGGCACTGGAGTTAACAAAGTCAAGGAACCTTTGGGCAAGTGAGTATGAGCACAAGTAATTTACCCAATGGGTGGGTAGTTAAAGTTGCCCAAAGCCATGGTGTTCAGATGTATCTTGATATACTCAAGTAGATCCAAAAAGGCAGAGTGGGTGTCCTGATTCATGGAGGGGGTCCTGTAGTTGGCAATGACTTGAACAGGTGTCCTACTAACAGTTAACAGCACCTGAAGTATCCCCAGGGAATCATACTGTTTAACCAATCTGGAAGTATATTTATCTTTAATGAATATTGATACATCACCTAGTTTAGTTTTCACTCCTTCAGTTTGTGGTCTGAACGTTTGGAAGGAGGTGTAACCCAGTATGGCTGGGGTGCTCTCCATAGCCTTGAACCAGGTCACCGTGACTGCACAAATGTCTGCATCTTCCAAGGTGAGGACTGCCTCCAGTGAGTGCAATTTTGTGTTAAGTCTCCTAGCATTTAGCAGCATAAGCTTGAGGTTGTTTTTAGATGGAGTTTTTACGTCAGAAATTTTATCCTTGAAACACTGCATAAAAAAGGCACTATGGGGGTGGCAAGAGCATTAGCCAGTAGCCAAAATCCCAGGGGTGACAGATGAAGACCATCTCTGGTAAAGCATTGAGGTCTGCTGATCATGTCATCCTAGGCTGACAGATACTGGATCCCCTTAGAATGACACCAGAAACTAAGCTAATTATTGAAGTCAGTCATTTTCTGTTTGTATTGAGGCATCATCCTAGGTTTAGGTAAAATGCTGCTTAAGGCTAGGGACATACCTGCCTGAAGCACATAGTCTGAGAGCAGCATCATGTCTCTCTCTTCATGTAGTCCAGAGAGGCACATCTCAAGTCATTTACATGAACTATAACAGCATCATAACAGTACCTGTTGTTGAGAGACTTGAGTGCATGTGTGATATGGCATATCTTGGTACCTGACAGCCAGCTGACCATGACCTTTTCCTTATCCACCTTGGTGAGAGGGACATCAGTGTGTCTCAAGATGGAATCACCTATGACTAACGTATTTGGTTTTGTGTTTTGCCTTGAGGGCTTGAGACTGGTGCATGAGATATTATGTGTATTGTGTTCTGCAGAGAAAGTATTATGTGTAGAGCACTTGTGTTTGTGTTTGGGAGATCTCTGGTATTTAGGTATGTTTCTGGTGAGCACCTCTGCATATGTAGGTATGTGTGATGTGGGTTTGGGTGGAGTAGGAGGTGAGGTGTGCATGCTGACAACCCGCTTATTATCATATGAACTGACTGGTGTTTGAGAGAGCATGGATTCAAAGTTCTTAATATAGCTGCATCTCTCACATCTCTCAGATGTTGAGTTTGTCTGGACTAGGAGTAGAGGGTGTTGGTGAGCAAGCTGGCAGGAGAAACTGTGGGAAATGGTCCAGCCATTGTGTTAGGTAAATATAATTTGTCTCTGCTTGCTGTATTCCCCCTTTTCCTACTGTCCTTTCCACCTCTTTCCACCCTTTCACAGAATCAATACAGAGCTGAAACTCTTGGATCAGAGAAACCAGGCCTTCCATGACTGTCCACTCCAAGGGAGGAGTCATATTCAAGCTGTCCAGTGCTGAGGCCCCAATGGAAAGTAATGGCTCTGAAAGCTTTGGATTCTAGGTCATTCCTTCAGATCTGATGCTGATGCTTTGGCTCCGAGATATATCCTGCTTAAGGGGAGTCAGACCTGAATGGATCAGAGAGGTAGTCAGAGTTGAAGATGGGGTTATCTTTGGATCTGACAGTTCAACTCTTGGGGATCTCTGATCCAAGGGCTCTGAGACAGAAGGTTGGATTGAAGAAGGCATAATGATGGTATGTGAGGGAGGTTTAAGGCTCATGGATCTGACAGGAGATGGAGCCAGTAAGACCCCCCTGATCTGGATCTGTGTTCTGAGGAATCTTCACATCATTATATCCACCTCTGCTTTGGAAAGACTTCAGGAGGACCTGATCAAAGAGGAAGTGGAAGGAGGTCGAGAAGACTTTCTTGGAGTCTCTTGCTGGAAAGGAGACCTTAGTCTTGGAGAAACTGCAATGGAGGAAAAAATGGGGCTTTGGAGCTGAGTAGACTGAGGTTGAAGTTGTTGGATCCAATTATTTGGTGATTTTAGCCAGAAGCTCTGATACTGGAGCAGATTTGGGAGCTCTGACAGGAGACCACTTTCTGTTCTTCCTGGCATGTGGGATTTTGATTTCTGAGAGGGGGTTTGAGCCCCTGAAGTAGATGTAGTAGGGGAAGGTGCAGAAGCAGGAATAAGGCCCTTAAGCACTAATTTATTATGTTGATCACTGATGGGTCTGGCATTGAAACCATCACAAATATTACAAGAAATTTCTAGTTGAGCTGGGCCTAAACAATAAGCACACACCCTGCGGGCATCAGAGTTGGGAATTTTGTGCCCTCAGGAAGTGTATGTCTTAAATCTAGTAGACTTTTCAGACATTTCTATAAAGTATGCCTAATGGCAGAAAATCAGTCAAAAAAAGACAAAAAAATTTTTTTTTTTTGTATAAGGTAGAGAGAAAAGGAAATTATACCAACAATGGTAATATTACTACCCTACTGAGAAGGTAAAGGAAAAAGGAAAGATTTACCAGCTATGGTAGTAAAGAATACCAAAGGATGGTAAAGAAAGTTATAAAAGAGAATAAAACTAGCTTAGTGGTAGAGAGAGGATGCTATAAAAGATCATAGATAAGAAAAATTAAGTTAAACTCTAAGGTTTTTACTCACTATTCCCAAATTACAAAACTGTTGAGCTTGAGAGAATGCAATCCCAACCAAATTGTTAGTGTGACAAACAAGATCTGAAGTAATGCAGTGGTCAGGGGCATTATGAGTAAAGGGATGAGCTTGAGTCTCAGATCCTAGAATCTAGAGAAAAGCAGTTGAGTTGGATCTGAGGGTTGGAGCCAAGATACATTAGTTGAATGAATGAAAATGACATCAGATCTGTAATTATCTGAATGTGACTAACAAATTCTGTCAGAATTCTTGTCAGATGAATATTTCTGTAGTTATGCTTCAAAAAATGATACTGATCCTTTGTTGGGTAATTAGTACACTTGTTCAATGGCAAAAAAGAAAAAGATATGTACTTACCATAATGAAAGATCCTTATTGTCATATTTTATCTGGTTCAACCTTTGAGGCTCTGATCCAATTCTAATCCAGCCTCTGCAACCT
Organism: Protopterus annectens; assembly: GCF_019279795.1. Taxonomy (NCBI): domain Eukaryota; kingdom Metazoa; phylum Chordata; order Ceratodontiformes; family Protopteridae; genus Protopterus; species Protopterus annectens. The sequence continues at coordinate 12,575,518 of NC_056742.1, forward strand.
TTGGTTCCAGGGCTCTGAATCATCTCCTCTCCTACCCATAGTTCCCTCATCACTGTATAATAACCTAAGATCGAGTTTGTCCTGTGTAAGAATTAATAATAAGGTACAGACAAATTTTATAAATATATATATATATCAATGGGAAAGGAAAGAGAATAATACCAGATGGATAATTTAGTACTAACCTGTTGAGGGTAGAGACAGACTCCCGTAGGTGTTAACTCATTCTTCCAAGAACTTTAGGTGACAATTTGGTAGAGAGATGGTGGGAGGATGTTGAATCAGATGAAAATAATGACAACACAGATCCATTGTTATGGTAATTACATAACTTTTGTATTTGTGTTGTCCATTTTCTTCTGATTCAACCTTTGGGAAAGAATACCTAGTTACAGGATTTTCTTTGATGGACTTATGGAAGGATATTTCTGGACACAGATGAGCCAAAGGATGAATGAGTTCTGGACTGTACATCCAGATTATAGTGAAACACAAAGATATGCACTGTAGACTATGTAGCAGCTGCACTAATCTCATCAATTGGAAAATGGTGTTGAAAAACTGCTGAAGTTGTCACAGCTCTTGTGGAATGAGCTTTAGGTTTTTTTGGAATGTTTTAGACCCCATTTTTCGTTAAAACATTTATAAACTTACCACAATGATAGATTCATGTTGTCTATTCCTCGTCCGGTTCAACTCTGGGCTATTGGATCTGACAGATCCAGCCTCGGCACTGACTATGAAGACTTTGCTCTAGAGAGCCATCTCCTCTTCCTTCTACCCATAATCCCCCACGCTCCACCTCAACACCTCAGATCAAGTTTGCATTGCTTACATGAAGATATGACTAGCAGTGAACAAACAAGCAATGTGTATGAGTAAGTAATGTATCCCAAGGCCATGAGCCCAGTGTAATAAACTCCTGAAAGAATTAATTTTAACCCTAACCCAGTCCTCCAGAATGAGTGGATAATTTGGAGGGGGTTGGTGGGAAAGATGTTGAACTGGACAAAGAATAGATAGCATGAATCTATTGTTATCTTAAGTGCATAACTTTTATATCCAATGTTGTCTCTCTTCATGCAGTTCAACTGTGGGACAGATTCCCAAGCACTAAAGCCTGGATGGATTCATGGAAGAACATTTCAGGGAATGGTGGAGACAAAGGAAGATTGAGATTTTGATTGTTCATCCAATTTGTAATGGGAAATATAAGTATGTAATGCTGACCCAGTAGCTGCTGCACAGATGTCATCAATAGGAAGTCTGTTAGCAAATGCTATCAATGTAGCTACTACTCTGGTTTGAATGCGCTCTTGGTTTGAATGAAAGTGGTAAGCCTTTCTTTGTGTATACAAATGAAATACCAATGGGATAAAATAACTTTGGAAACTGCTTTCCACAATTTCTGCTTTGAGAAAGATGCACAGAATTGATCAGATTCTCTGAAGGGTCTTGTGCTGTGCAAGTAAAAAAATGTAACTGTTGGTGGCTCCCAACTCTCTATCTTCCGAGAAACTCCTTGGCTTTAAACTCAGAAAAGACACATCAGAACTGAATGGCCTCAACTCTGAAGTGGATCCCAGCACTGAGCTATCAAGAGCCAGGAGTCTGAGAGGTAAGGACGGCTCAGACTCTCAGTGTCAATACCTCCTCTTTATCCCCTGTGCTGAAGACTTGGCCTTGAGGCTTTGTCAGCTCAGAGCACATCAGGCCTGACAGAGGAAAGGATCCAGTCAGGATTAAACTAGAGACTGCTATTGGTCTCAACCCAGTTACCAAAGCAACTGGATCAGAAAGTCAGACCGGTGTTGGAATTTGTAATGGAGGAGTAGTTGATGCCGTACTCGGTATGTTCAAAGGTGAAGGTACTGAGACAACTCTGAGCTGAATCTGTGCTCTCAGAAATCTCCACATCACCCTGTCAACATCCTGTTCTGAGAGGCTTCTGTAAGACTGGGTGGAGGAAGCTAAAGATGAAGGTCTGGAAGGTCTCCTGTCTTGCAATATCAGAGAATGCAGCCTAGGACTCACAAGGTTTTGGTGAGATCCAGGGGTGATTATGAGGCAAATGGATCTGAGAGACTGAGAGTTCCAATTGCTGAGGAATCTTTGGATCTGATTCTGGCGCAGGAGTCAGATCTAGTAATCTTTTCCTTGACTTCTCTTTTTTATCAGTTTCAATATCCTTATCCATGAATTTTCTCTTTTGTTTTAGACATCAGTTTCTCTACATTTCTTCTCTTTAGCCACTGAAGAGGTGGAGGTGGAAGGAGATGGTTCAGCAGGCAAAACCCCCTTAACTATCAATATTTTTTTCTTCTGTTGAAGAGCCCTAGTACTGAAAGAAGAGCAAGCCTAGCAAGAACTCCCAGGCAGTCGACACATTTCTGGTGGGGACTTACGGTGGCAGCTTATGACTGCACTCCAAACATTTTTTAAAACTTGGATCTCAGACATATCGGACTCTGATGATAAACTATCTAGACACACTACAATGACAAAAATGTTGTTGAAAAAAATACTATCAAAATATTATTAAATATTAAATAAGAATCTAAATTAACTATAAAGAGATAATATAAATTCAAAAAAACTCTAGAAAGAATCTAACGTATGTAAGCAACATATATGTTATTAAGATATAAACTTTAGCTAACTAGAAAAAGCTATTCTAGCTTAAAGAAAGCACTTTAAACTTTATAGGGGAGGAGTAGCAAAGGATATGAAGGCTTGGTAAGCCAAAATGAAAATGGAGCCCTCAAAAGATGCATCTGAAATCTTCCATGGCAAACAAGATCTGAGGTGTTGAGGTGGAGTGCAGAGGATTATGTGTAGGGTAGGGGGGAGTCGGAGCACTGGAACAAAATCTTCATAGTCGGTGCCAAGGTCAGATCCATTGGATTCGACAACCCACAGTTGAATTGGATGAAGATAGACAACATTGGATCAAATGACATGCAGCTTGATAGCCATATTGAATGGTGATCTTGAAAGCTCCTTATCCCAGCTTAGATTTAGAAAATGCAACAAAAATTGATCTGACTTCCTGAAGTTCTTTGTTCTCTGTAAATACAATCTGAGTTGTCTATGACTGTCTCATAGCTGTGGTGTGTATTCTCCTTTGTTAGATTATCTTGGAAAGAACACCAGCAAACTAATGGTTTGATTTATATGAGACTCAGATGCCACCTTAGAAATGAAAGGATTTGTTTTAAGAAAAGCACTGTCCTTATGAACAAACAAGTAAGGTGGTTTACATGAAAGAGCTTGAAGTTCTGAAATCCTCTTATCAGAAGTAATTTCCATAAAAAAATTATTTTCCATGTCAAAACCTTAATGTCTGCTGAATCTTCTGGTTCTAAGGAGGACTGTGTGATATCATGAAGCATCACAATGATGTCTCATGGAGGGACATTATCTTGAATTGGCGGAGGGGGGGTGGTGAAGAAGAAAGGTTCCTTTAAGAACGGTATTAAGCATATTTAAAGCAGCTATAGGAGTCTCATTATGACCCATGTGAAAATGGGAGATGGCTGCCAGTTGAACTTTCATTGTTGAATAATTTGAACCTTTTTGAAAAAGTTCAGGTAGGAATTGAGGGAGGGGAGCTAAGAAAGGATCTAAACATTTCCCCAAAGACCAGAAAGAAAATATTTTTCATTTACTTTGATTCAATTTTTCAGTGCTAGATTTTTGTGAAACAGAAAGAATATGAACAACATTTTCTGTAAACCTGGCAACCCTGGACATTGCTAGAATTGAAGTAACCAAGTAACTTCAGGGACTCTAGGTCCAGAAGATGATGTCTGGAAGGATGAGAGATTAGGTCTGGTCTGTGGGGCAGAGTCCAAGTTGGACTGAGTAGTTGAGACCAGATATAAGAGAAACACACCTGTCATGGCCAGTATAGGGCAATGAAAATCACCTTGGTCTTGACCGTTTTAGCTTTCTGAATAAATTTTGTAATTAGAGGAAATGGTGGAAATATATAGAAGAGACCCAGGGGCCAGTTGTACATCAAAGCATGCTTGGTGACTGACCCTGGGGAAGGATCAAGGTAAAGTAACTTCTGCACTTGTTCAGGTAGGAGGCAAACAGGTCACAGTATGGTTGGACCCAGCAACTGAATATTTCATTTGCCACTGCTGAATTGAGGGACCACTCATAAAGTAAAATAATGTACCTGCTTAATGTGTCTGCTAGCACATTGGAAATCTCCAGAATGACAGTTGCCATCAGAAAATGATGGAAATACATTATCTATTGCCAAACTCTCATGGGCTCTCAACACAATGGATACGTTTTTTAGTGCTAGATTGAAAGAATACAAGGAACATTTGCTGTAAACCTGATATCCCTGGTGATTGCTAGAATTATAGTAACCAAGTAGTTAACTTTAAGGAGTGTAGGTTCAGAAGAGGACGCCTGCAAGGATGAAAGATTAGGTACGGTTCCCCCTGTTTGCTGATGTATTAGACTACTAGCATGTTATTTGTCTGGGTTGCAATCACACTGACTGGAAGAAAGTCTTGTAGTGCCCATAATGCCAAAAGGACTGCTCTCATTTCCAGAACATTGAGGTGTAAATGTGTCTCTAAGGATGTCAATGTATGTTGAACCAAATTCCCCTTGTAATGCCCCCCACACACACCCTACAAAGGAATGGTACAAGTGAAAATGGTGAAAAAAGATGACCTGTTGTCAATGCTGATGAAGAGATCCACCATTCTCTGTGGTCTCTGCATACTGAGGAAAGGGTGCCACAGAACCAAGAACCAGTAAAACCACAACAGGCACCCAAAGAGGCAGAAGGTAATAATAAAACATGAGCCTGTAGGTGTAAGCAGCAGCAGGTTTAATCACATTAATTAATGGGATTAAACCTGCTGCTGCTTACACCTACAGGCTCGTGTTTTATTATTACCTTTTGCCTCTTTGGGTGCCTGTTGTGGTTTTACCCATACTGAGGTCAACTTGACTGGAGTGCTGAGGGGATGAAAACATTGAGAACATTGGACTGAGAGTCCATTGCAGAATTCTCATATGAAATCCCCAGGCCCAGATGCAGTACCTAACCTCTGGCTAAAAGTATTAACATCTTTACATGAAGATTTAGCTATGAGTAAGAACCATTTATATGCACTCCCTGAACAAACACCAGCCTGGTTAACAACAGGAAAAATAATACTCCTACTTAAGAGTGAATCCTGCAAGCTATTCTAAAAATTATAGACCAGTAACTTGCCTTCCAACAACATATAAGCTATACAGTGGAGCTGATGCCTACAGAGGTTATAGCCATTTAAAACAAAACTCAATCATGGCAATAAAACAAAAGGGTAATAAAAGCAAGTCATGTGGAACAAAGGATCATTTGTCCTTAAATAAAGTCACAATGGATCAATGTAAAAAGGGTAAGAATCTAAGTATGGTATGGATAGACTACAAAAAGCATTTGAAGTTATCCCACATTCATGGATAAAATAATGCTTAAAAATGTATAAGATACACTAGACACTGATCAGTTACATTACAGTGACCATAAAACAGTGGCAAACCACTTTGCACTTAACCCATGATAAAGGACAAATAATTATTCCAGGGATAAAAATTCAAAGGGGGATATTCCAGATTGACTCTCTGTCACTGCTGCTCTTTTGTATTGTCCTTAAACCATTAAGTTGTCTACCTAACAAATCAGATCATGGCTATAATTTGGCTCCCAGAAAACAAGAAAGTGTAAAAGACTTATCTTCTTTATGTAGATGATTTAAAACTGTATAGTTCATCAGATGAGGAACTGAAAGCACAACTGCAAGTGGTCAAGACTTTTTCAGATTATATAAGAATGTCATTTGGTCTTGATAAATGTGCAAAAGCAACCTTTAAAGAAGGAAAGCTGCAGCACTAAGAAAACATTGGTTTGGGACAGGAATGTGATATAAAAGAACTTGAGCAAGAGGTAATATATAAATATTTGGGAACTGATGAAGGATCAACAATAAAGCATGAGCAAATGTGAATAAAACGGGTGTATATCTGAACAACGAAAGGGCATATGTGCGACTACATAAAAGTCAACACATAATACTCGAAACCTGTCAATAGCGAATGGCCACATAATCAAATTTTTTTCCAAGTGAAAAAATTCACTTGGCCGTTCGGAAAAAAATAAAAATTAAAAACCATTATCAGGTGGGGGCGTCACCCCCCCACATCCCCCAACATGGGGGCTGTGCTCCACACACACCCCCTAACTAAATATACCAACTCTGAGACTGCACTATAGCGAAGGAAAGGGCAACTCTGTGTATTTGGCCAACTACCTCCTTGCCCTGTGACGTATTCATCAAATCGTTTAAATGCGGTTCAATGAATATGTTTCGCTCTTTATGTGTTCGCTCAAAAGCAGTTTCGTGCTTCTAATATAGACCCAATAAAACTTAGTAAGGAATATTCCAGAAGACTTAAATTAATACTGAAAACAGCACTGACATCTAGGAACAAAGTCCAAACTATAAACCAATTTGCTCTTCCTGTCATAAGTTACAGTTTTGGAGTGACTGACTGGCCTCAAAAGGTGTTGGATTGGTTAGACAGGAAAACAAGAAGGATGCTTCATGCTCATCAAATGATTTATAAAAATCAGTGCATACCAAGATTATACATTCCCCATTTAGAAGGAGGTATGGGCCTCCTCAAAATGGATTACATGTATAGCTCTGCAGTTGTTGGAATGCATACATATCTGCTGACTTCACAAGACCCGAATGTAGTGAACGTTTTGAAACATGAGGAGCATAAGTCTAAGATGACGTCCTTGCTTAATTTAGCAGAAGCATATCAACGTCAAGCTGGAATGGAAGTAAAACCAGAAGTAGATAAAAATCAGGTAGCAACTGAATGTGCTAAAAAACAAAAGAAAGAATATATGGTGAAGGATCAGATGAGAAGGCAAGAAATGTGCATAAATATAGTTGCAAGTAGATAAAACTCTTGGAACAACCTCATGTTGATCATGGTCAAATGCAGGAATGGTTAAGGAGAAGTGAATTTAATCCAAAAGATGAAAGGTTAATACTGGCGGCCCAAGATAGTGGACTACGTACATGTTGGTTTAGTAAGTCTGTTGAACATCTGGGAGAAACAGACAAATGCAGGTTTTGTAAAACAGAATTGGAAATAGTCGCACATCTTGTTTCTGGATTTGATATACTAATGGCAAGAGGACTGTATATTGAAAGGCATAATAATGTGGGAAGACTGTTGCATTGGGGATTGTGCAAACATTATAATACTGAGGTAGCTGAAAAACATTGGAAATATGAGTCACAAAGCATCATAGAAAATGATGAGGTTTATATCACATGGGTTCATCCAGTACCAACAGTTCAAAAGATAGATTTGAGAAAACCAGATATAGTAGTCCATGAAAAAAGATCATTGAAATTGCTACACCCAGTGATTACAGTGTCTTACGTACAGAGAGACACAAAGTCATAAAATACCAGGATTTGCAGACAGAAATGAGGGCAATGTGGAAGAAGGATAGCCAGACATTTGTAGTAGTAGCAGAAGCATCAGGTCTTATAAAAAAGAATTTACATTCATACTTAGATATGTTAAAGATACATGTAACTCCATATGAATTGCAGAAGTCATTACTATGCACACTGTGGGTGCTGCAAAGACCACTTCTGGCTAACTTCAAAGATCAAAACAATACTTATTTCATGAACTTTAATCGTACTTTGACTTAGGAATGGGGTCCATTCCCATCATGGTATTAAAAACCCCAAAAACGAAGAAATTAAAAAAGGAAGAAATCTGGACAGGGAACAGGAATGATTGCAAAACCATCATTCCTAGTAGTCTTAGAATTAATTGTGTTGGGGGGTTTGTCTTCTACTTGTGATGCCATTTGGTGGACTGAATGAACCCTGTTTGAGGGTAAGGTGGCTATCTGAGTTATAGTGTTTATATGGCATCTGTTGAACTCCAGATTCTGAGTAGGTAATAAGTTGCATTACTGTCTATTCACAATAATTCCCAGATGATGAAGTAACTGGAGTAAGAGACCCCTTTGCAGAATTAGCAGATCCTTGGTTGGAGCAGTAAGGAGCCAATTGTGTAGATATGGGAATACCTGGAACCCTTGCAGTCTGAGATAAGCAGTTACTGCTGTCATGCACTTGATAAATACCCAGGGGGCTGTGGTTAGTCCAAAGGTCAGTCCTCTGAATTGGAAGTGATTGATTCCCAGCCAAAAATGGAGGAATCTTTTGGTATGTCTGTGTATTTTTATGTGATAATAGATATCCTGGAGATCAATAAAGCACATCCAGTCATCCTTTTTGAGTACAGGCAAAGTGGATTGAACTATGACCATCCAGAATTTTGTCTGTTTCACATACTGGTTTAAATGACTTAAGTCTAATTTTGGCCTTATGTCCACTGTCTTTTTTTGAAGCTGAAAAGAACCTGAAGTAAACACTGGATCTTATCTGTTCTGGAGGGATCTGCTCGATGACTCTTTTTCTAACAGCTTGTTTACTTCTGCTGTTGTGAATTCCAGCTGAGTGGGTGGTATGAAGGGAATCCTTACTTTTGCCTGAGGCATTATTAGAAATGGTACTGAATATCCTCTGGTTATTATCTTTAACACCCAAGAATCTGAAGTGATGGCCCGCCAGGTTTGTGGGTGTAGGGAAAGGCACCCCCTAACTGCCTCCAGGGTGTGACAATCAAGCAACCCTTCAGCGGTACTAGAAGCATTTCTTGGAAAAAGGTCTGCAGAATCTTTAGTGTCCTTGACTTTCAGGCCAAACAGAGTAATACCATCAATTGGATCAGTGATGAAGGAGGTTTTGAAACCCTCTGCAAAATCAGATAACCACACCCAGGCATGGCAGCATAAGGCTATGCCAGTACCTGCTGCTCTAGCTGTTCCATCAGCTGCATTTGAGAGCAAATGCATGAAGACACTCAAAATTGAAGATTAGGTAGAAAGCTGGGATTCCACAGCTTTGTGGAAATCCAGTGGCAAATTAACAGAAAGAAAATTGGTTATTTCTTTAGTTAATTCTCTTTGGAATCAAATAATATGGGTCATATAGTTCAGAGCACTCAGGGAAAAAGTTGCTGAAGTGTATGTCCATTTTCCAAATGTTTAAGGCACTAGACTCCTCGTTAGGGGGCTGGACAGATTAACTCTCCTCTGAGGGCTCTTTCTTTCTTTCTATCTGCCACTATTACAATGGCATAAGCAGGAGGACCCTTACTCCAGAGAAGTCTGACTTTCAGAGCCACTAGTATCCTATCAGATTTTTTGAGTATAGGCTCTGCTGTGTCAGGTTCCTTCCAGGTTCACTGAGTCACTAGACTGATGAGGGTGTCAGGAGGATGGACCATTTAGGATGTAGAAGATCCAGCCCCAAAAGCCTTCTGGAACACACACTTTTCCAGAATAAGACATATCTGTGGACTAACCCTCCTTTTGTTTGACCAATTCTAAATTTTCGCAGAAGGAGATATCTTCAAAGGTGGATCTAGGGGAACCTTCCCCTTCCTTCAAGTTGCTGTCTTCTGTAAGGAATTCTGGTGATGAATCCAAGTGCTTTCATTTGCATGTCTGCTTTCCATGCACCTCTAATTGGGGAATATCTGGCAATGAGTCTGAATCAGATTGAGAACTCAAACAGAATACTTCCCGTACAGGTTTGGAGGCTGGCTTTCACTGTTGACAAAAAGGAGTAGATTCTAGAGCAAAATAAGTTTGACATTGTATCAGAACCAAAAAGGATGGAGTCACTTCTTCTCTCGAGCATGAGAGGACCTAATGGAAGGTCTCAAAAGCAGAGCAAGAGACAGAAGCTGAGGAAGTCTCTCTAAAGAGTGGAAAGGAGAGAAATCCCAAAGCGCAAGTCCTTCCTGTCTCTGAGGTTGATATCGGATCTTAGCTGTCGAGAGCTGATGATCCAAGAAGAAGGAGTGGTTCTGACCACTTTGGAATTGAATCCTCTCTGAATGTTGGCTCTGAAGCTTTGACTCTTACTCTCTTCTCAATCAGCGAGGCCCAGAGCCGAGAGAGACTGAGTCATTGTTGGAGTCAAGCTGGATAGCTCTATCGAGGTTGACAAAAGTTTTCTGGGGACCTTTGGATCTAAAGTCTTTGTGTCCAATGAATGGACCTGCAACAGAGTTGAACATGGGGGGTGGTTAGTGGAGAAGTTCTCAACTCCATTAAAGGGGACAGTCAGGAGAACCTCCAATTGCATTTGCATGTGGTGGAATTTCCACATCAAACTGTCAACTCTGGCTTCAGTAAGACTCCTAGCAGAATGAGCAGACATGGAAGATAACTGAGCTGCTGAGACTGTGGGATCCAAGACTGTTTTTTAGGTTTATCAATGGCCTTCTCTGGTGTCTTATCTTTAACAGGCTGCTTTGACTTGAGAGCTACTTTATCCTTTTCTTTTACTTTGGGTGTCACTGGAGAAACCACTGAGGACCCTCCCTTCAGTCTCATCTACTATCACCTCTGATCACTAACATTACTGTCAGAGCAAACACTAAACTTCTACAAACACTTTATGACTTGTACTTTTAATCATATTAGCTGTATTACGTTTGACTTTATCTATATTGTGACATTTGTGTTTTTTAAACTTATACGCCCTGATTTTGTATTTGTATTTTAAATTGTATATTTATGCTTTTGTATACTGTATATTCCATACTTTACTTATGTTATATTCTGTTAACTGCTTTTGGAGCTTTTTTCCCCAGGCCTCCACTGAAAATGGGCTCTGCTTTGCCCAGTGGACTTCCCCAGTCATCAAACTGGAAATAAATAAATAAATAAATAAATAAAAAGGATCTTTAAAATAAGTTTCTCTCGTCTGCTTTGAAGAACTTTCTGATGAAAAGAAGCATAAGATTTGCATTCAGTTTTCAAGTGCATCACTCCCAAGCAGTAGATGCACACAGCATGAGGGTGATGTGGAGGAATTATGTGGTCACATTCTACATTTTTTGAAATTCTTGTCTGAGATAATTGACAGATAAGAAAAGGGAAAGACAACAGAGGGAAAAAAACTAATTGTTAGAATTAAAGAACTACAGAGATTATACTACCTATTTACACTGTAATAGAATTAAAGTTACTTAAAGATGTTTTTACTATATAAACATAGATATATAGAGGGAAAGAGACATAGCAATAACAAGCTCAGAGCCTCTGTGACCATTCGTTTGAAGTGGCAAATGAGATCTGAGGTTATTAGAGAGTGATGAAGGAATTTTGGGGGGTGGGGAAGGGGGAGTCAGAGCCCTGGATCCAAAGGTTTGAGGTTTGAAGTTCTCCAGGCCAAATCCATGTCCCAAAGGTTGAATCTAAAGAAAATGGACAACATCAGATGCATATATTACACTTTTACAAAGCAAAGTGTCCTAACATCAGCAAAACTATATTTTCAATTACTCTTTCATATGGGACAAATGCTTTGACCTGCAGCCTATTTATGTGTTATTACCTTTGAATTTTCACAACTCAGATGTTAGGGCCATTACTTGGCATCTCAGTTTTTACTCTTTGGCTAAAAAAATGCTGTGCACACTTGGGACCATTGAACAATTGCAATGATTCCTTTACATCCCATTGAACTCCCTCTGGTCCTGAATGCCAGTATGCATTTATTTTTGCTGACAAACACTGCAGTAAATATTGCCAAAAACAAAAACCCTTATTTCTGACTTCAGCTTCATAATAGACCACATAATTGATTAAAATCATGGGTTCCATAGAAAAATAAATGAAAACAGGTAGGTAATGCTTAACTTTATGAAGCTTTATCAGCTCAGTAATTCATAGTGACTGCAGCTCCTTGATATACATATTTTTGTTTTTTATTTGTTTTTTTACTGAAGAATCATGTTAATTGGAGGAGTGGGGCATTATGATAGGTTTGATACAACAACATGTTCATAAAGAGAGAAAGGGCATTTCCATATGTTGCACATTGAAATATTCTTCTACATTTGTTGAACACTGTATTACAGCAAAATAAGCTGTCAATTTCACTACAACTGAAAATTAAATAGAAAAAAAGGGCATTAGAATGGTACAGTGGCTTGCACTGCTACCTCACAGAAGTTACTTATTATGTTTGCTTCTTGTCTAGGGTGGCTTCTTTTCAGGGTATGCATGTATTCTGTATCTGCATTGCATTTAACCAGGTGCTTTGCTTTCCTCCTAACTCCCAAATGTGTTCTGCAGGTGAGTTTGTGAGCATCCAAACTGACATATATGTACTTATGTATTTGCGTGAGTGTGCATGTATCCTGTCTGTCTAGACACATGCAACAACAGAGAATACTACTGGTTGGGAACAGAGTTCTCATCCATGTAAAACAAAGATTATCCCTGTCCATATTCTACCCCTACTTGGATCTATAGATGAGTGATAGAAAATGTATCCCAGAACTGCTTCTATGCTACTAATTGACAGAGGCAGCTTCTAAATACTTTATCACATGCATGGTTGCCCTCAAATTATCTGTGGTATGATCCCAGTTATTCTCCCTAAGGATAATATATAATTATTGACCATGGGATGGAAAAGGCCAATCTAACACCAAGCGGGACAGATTAATTCAAACACAAAAAGAGAAATTGGCTAAGCTTAAAAATGGCCCGCAAGGCCAGCTAGCCTAGTACTTACCTATGAACATGTAAAGGGCTGTTCCACCACATAGCAGCATTAATTTTTCTGTCATGTGTTACTTAATGCAACTATAGATTCTGCCTCCCCTGTGATCCTGAATACAATTAAAAACAGATAAAATCTTACTGGAAAGAAAAAGGCAGGAATGAGATACTTCTCACTGGTAATCTTAAATGGAGAAGTAGCACAGTAAGCGACTCAAAGACTCTAACGGGCCCTTACCAGTACCACTGCCACATCCCAATGCATTGCATGAAGAAGCAAATAATCTCAATTCACATTAACATCTGCACACAATTTTAAACCATAACCCTACACTTTAGAGAGTATATATTCAACAAGGTGCAAACTCAGTGAGCTAAATTCCCCATATGTTGAACTCCTCAGTCATTATTTTGTAATATGTCACTACCAATGCAGTTTCCATTTGTGTACAGAAATGAATTACTAAGTGTGGGCTTTTCTTTTTAAATCCACAGCAGTGCAACCATAGAGTCTGTATATATATATATATATATATATATATATATATATATATATATATATATATATATATATATATATATAAGGGGGTGGGTGGGCCTGCCACACTCAAAAATGTATTTTTCCCTAATGTGTTTCACTGAGCAGAATTATGACTGATTTGCTTTACCCAACTGAAGTTACAGCCAATTTAAACTCAAAAAAATGTAGGTTAATCTTCTTTATAGGACAGTCTGCCACATTTCTCAGTTCAAGTCTCTGTTTTGATTGTTGACTTCCTTTACAGGAATTCATAACAGCCTTTTGGGAATCATCTTCACAATATCCCTTGGCACATATATCCTCCTCTATAAGGGTTTATGATAAGATTAGCTGTGATGCTATCTTCATTTTCTTATAATAAGAAACACATGCCCCTTTTGCAAATGGCTAATGATCACAGTGAATTCCAAAATTGAAAATCCTAGAAACTACTGTATTGCAATACTACTAAAGCATAAAACAAAAAAAGTACTAGTACTTTAATGAAATGGCTAGAAAGATTACTCCCCTTCTGAGTTCAGCCATTCTGATTTATATAAGGGAAATACTTAACATATCAGTGTAGACTGCATTTGTCACAGCTACATGCGTAAGAGGAGCCCCTTTCTCTCAGTGATTCCATTTGACTCAGGAAGAGCTTTTGATACATTCCCTGGGATTCAGCAAGCAGCCGTGCAGGAATAAGTTATTCCTGCATGGCAGGGACCGTTCCTGTTCCGTAAGGCAGCGCACCATGCGTATGTATGAAGGCACGCTGCCATGCTGTAAAATGGACACGTTCCATGTACGAGTGCAGGGGGTGTGTGTGAGAGCAGAGCTTTCACAATATACATGCTCCCTGCACTCCAAGAACTGCCTTTCGGTAATTTAAAATGAGCGAGAATGCTTGTAACACCCCCAACCCATCAAGATAACAAATCTGGTCAAAGCCATAAAGGATAACGTCCCTACTAAGACAAATGTTGTTAGAATAACACATACAGCATAAGCACATATTGCACACCTCCCAACCCATCAGAGTAAGCAATGCGGACAAAGTCAAAAGGGACAATCGTCCCACAAAGCAGAAAGTAGATAGAATAACATGTTCAGCATTAGCAGGTATATTCAAAAGGGTACAAATAAAATAAGACAACCAATCATTTTTTTTAAACATGCAATAAAGTTTAAGCATAGCTGTGCAGGTGTGCCCATTGCTTACCTACACTTACTCCAGCTTAAACAGCACAAGAAGTTAAATAGCAAGAGACATCCAGCATAAGCAGTATTGCAATAGTGTAGTGGTTAGAGTGTACACTTTGCAAGCAGCCATTCCCAGGTTGATCCCCACTGTAACCAATTTACATTTTAGATGTGAAAGCAGTACATAAACATTTATTTTTATAATTAGCTACTAAATAACACATATTTGTTAACCAGAGTACTGTATTAGGTCCAGATGTGAGGTGTCCATTTAATAAAGTTGTGAAACCCCCATATAAACACAAGTGCCCCACACACTATAGTCACACATGAATAAATGTAATGAAAGCACATTGGAGATATCAGGGACAGTAAACAAAGTTATAATATGTAATAAATGATGAATCAATGCCATACAGTAGGCAGTCTATAAAATAAAAAATAAGCAATGCTAAGCATTGCACAGCTCTGCTTACCAGGTGTAAGCATTGTGTAAATATGACTGCTAATCAATGAGTAGCCTAGCTAAGTGGATTTGCCCATTGGTAAGCAGAGCTGAACCTGCCCCTTTAAGCACTACCAACCTTAGCTAAGCAGGTTTGCCTGTAGCTTAGCTTAGCTCAGCATATTCAAACTCATCCAATCATGGCAAAGGGTGGGAAATCAGCTATATTTAAACTCCACAGGTGGGAATACAGCTAATAACTGGTTGCAGCTTCCCACTGTAGGCAGCATGTTAAGAGTTGGTGAGGGCATGCGCTTCTGTGCACAGCGCTGAGGCATACAGGAGTCCAAGGTCATGGTAGGACACCTGGTACAAAACCATGATGAGAGACTGCTGCAGGGCAGGGCCAAGGCTCCCAATATAAAGCGGAAGCCTGGGACCATCTCAACTGTGATCTCACCAGTGCCACTGGTATCCCTTGGACTGATGAGCAGGTCCGGCACCACTATGCCGACTTGAAGCAGAGAAAGAGGGAGCTCCTGATGGGTGAGTCCAAAAAGCAAGGCAGAGTGGTGATGTCCCAGCAGTGTGTAAGTACTCATACCAATAACTGTTTACTAATGTCCAGCCAGTGTATATGATGGATAGGTATGCCTAAATATTTCTCTATTTCCCTTACAACTGCAGCTGAGTGGGCTGTGACTCAGGAAGCCCATGCTAGCAGGTTGCAAAGGCTGTGTCGCGAGGCTGGTGAGTAACAATCCTACTTGTAGTAGTCATACCAAATAAATATAAAGTAGTAGAAAGTCACCTGGCAGTATAAAAACTGTGTATGGGTTGTACTGAATAAACCGACAATATAACAGTAATAATCCCATATAGGTCATATTTAAATAAAACTGTAACTGCCTGGCAATAAAGCTTTAAATCCTGGACTGGTTGTGTTTACTCTGGTATTGTATGACATTTATTGTTACATTCTCTGAATAGTAAAGCTGTGTTAACCACTGTTACCCACACTGTGCTACATAAAAAATGTCTGGGAATGTCTGTATAAGACTGTTGTAAGTACAAGATCAAATTGTACAACCAAGAGAGACTTAGACAGAAAACACTGAAAAGATAGACAGCAATATCCAAATAGTGCACTCTGATGAAACTTAAATTGTACTTTTAGCAGACACAGCCATGGTTCGAGCCTGAGAGTGGTAGTAAGCTGCATGCATAATCATACCTCTCAACTGTATAGATTTTTTCAGAATGTCCAGATAATTGGCTCACATTTTCTGCCTATTACTCTGTCCCCCTGGCAAATCAGTGGGATGATCTCAGAGTTGTAGTCACTAAATAATGACAATAATTTGATTTTCAGACCACAAAATCTTCAGAAAATGTATATTAACTCATTACATCTGAGTGACACGTCCAGGTGCATATGCAGTTATCTCCTACTGCTCCTCTAGGCGTCACATATTACTTGTTCATATTACATTAATAATTCCAAAATCATGCTACATACAAGGTAACAGAATATTTTATTTTGAAGCATACATGATGGCAAACACAGTTGTATTGATATCTGACCTCTGTCAATGAGTATTTGTTAGAATTGTAAGGTGATAACTTAATTTTTAAAGGCTCAGGCCACACCCACTAGGGGTTAAAGGTACACATTCAAAAGGGTTGTACTGGAGGGAATGAAGTAAAACAAATCCTGTCACTCTAACAACTCTCCAAGTTTATGAGAGCAATATTCAAAATATGTCCCTAATGGTACCCACATGTCGTCAAGCTTTCACCAGAGTGTGTGCATTAAGAGACTGAGAGGTATGTGCATAATATTAACTAGAAATCTGGGGATATGTGTAGAAACAGTCAGGTAGTGTTAACAAACATTCCCCCCACAGGTCTGTCAGATAAGAAAACTGTACCTGTCTGCCAATAAAGATTTAAATCCTGGACTGGTAGTGTTTACTCTGGTATTGTATGGCCTGACATGTAGCATTCACAAACATCTGATATCAGAATAGGACTGTTGTGTCAACCACTGTTTCTCACACTATGCTACATAGAAAATATGTCTAGGAATGTCTGTATAAGACTGTTGTAATTACAAGGTCAGATTGTACAACCAAGAGAGACCTAGACAGAAAACATTGAAGGAATAGACAGCACTATCCAAATAGCATACTCTGATAAAGCTTAAATTGTTGTATTTTAAGCAGACACAGCCATGGATCGAATCCTGGGAATGGTAGTAAGCTGTATGCATAAGCATACCTCTCAACTGTACAGATTATTTCAAAATGTCCAGATAATTGACTCATATTTTCTGCCTGTTACTCTGTCCCCCTGGCAAATCAGTGGGATGACCTCAGAATTGTAGACACTAAATAATGACATACATTTGATTTTCAGACCTCAAAACCTTCAGAAAATGTATATTAAAACAAATACTGTCACTCTAGAAACTCTCTAAGTTTATAAGAGCAATATTCAAAACATGTCCCTATTTGTACTCCCATGTTGTCAAGCTTTGTCCAGAGTGTGTGAATTAAGAGATTGAGAGGTATGTGCATAATATTAACTCAGAATCTGGGAATATGTGTAGAAACATTCAGGTAGTGTTAACAAACATTCCCTCCACGGGTTGATCAGGTAAGAGATGTAGAATTTAGCTATAAGACAGTTGAAGTATACACTGTGTACAAACATACTACTACCCAAACCAAGGCCATAAGGTATTATAATAATACCTGTAGAGTAATGATTAGAGCAATGGTGATTAAAGTTGTGAGTACTGCAAGGATATATAAGTTGCTAATTGACACCCCCCCACCATATCTGCAACAATAATCTAAACACACAAATCAATTGGTATGTTTACACCAAACCTAGTGTTGGGACATATGCCCTATTGTTCAACAAATATTGAAATGTGTTCCTATTAATGTTCCATGTAGAAATACTATCATTGGTGGCCTGTTGCTATCAATGTAACCTGCATGCTGTTGTAATGGCCACAGTGGTTATATATATGCATGTGTTCTGTTTGCTATGCAACTGTTCCAAATCTGGTGTTTTGGGTTAATGGGAATATCTATCCATGCTGTTATAACTAATCCTGGATTGTGTTGACTATTATTAACCCACATATGTTTTAAAACTGCAACACAATAGCACATTTGGGAAGGCCGGTCCCAGCCGACCCACCTCTCCCACCTCATCTGGCTGTGGCACCGGGCCCCAGCACATTTGGGACCCACCCCGGGACTGCCTCATCCACTGGTCCTGCACCACCTTCAGGTGGAACCACCTCAGGGGATAATTCTCATCCCCCTCCTGGGAGTGTGCACAGACAGGATCCTGTCACCCAAAGTCAGGTTCGGGGATTGGTGCATAGGGAGCTCCGAAGTGAGTTTGGAGATTTGCTATGCCAGCTTGAGGGCTGCATGGCACATTTAGAGGGTCAGCCTGCCCTTCCTGCTCAGCCCCCAGCACAGCCACCTTCGTGGACATGAAGGTGCAGTGGTGACTGCCCATGGGTGGGGACCTCAGTCCCACTGTTTCCATTTGGGGGCTCATGGGCTTCCGATTTCCAAACACCCCTCCCTGTCCAAGGTGTTTAACCCCCACATGTGTCATATACCACCCCTGTATGCTGTCTTGTCTGTCTTTCTACCCAACCTACCTCCCCAAATATACCTACTATCCTTCCCCAACATCCCACTCTCACCTTAAAAAAAAAAAAAGCAATCTATTTCCAAAAAAAAAAATTTCGCCCCACACATACCTGTCATGTAATCTGTTCTAATTGGCTACACAACATATTATTGTTGTCCTCACCCATATCTCAGGGGTTTGAGTGTCCAAATCTACCTCCAAATTCAGTATATATGCTCAGCTGTTGCTGTAGAAGAAATGGACAGCTATGGACCTTCCCTACATCCGTCCTGCACATCCCTAGCTACTTTTCTTATTGTTTTTCCCTCTTTGTGCCCCCTTTTTCACCACTTTCCTATCACCCTTTTTTTCTTTTCTTGTAAAGAAATTAGCAAGGGAGTAAGCTGGAGTAAGCACTTTTAAGCAGTAGTAAGTGGGTTTAAGCCTGTTGGCATGGCACTAAGCAATACCTACACAGATTAAGCACTTTCAGGCTAACTGTCTGGAAGCATATTTAACAGGACGTTAGCATTGCTAACCACCACTCAAACCCGCACAAACTCGCTTACAACTTCATAAAAGTGCCTTAATCACTCTGTATCCAACAGCCCTTGCTCTGCCCAGCAACAAAATAATCAGCCCTTGCAAGTCTCAAAGCCAGGACCTTGCACACCATAGCCACAGCAATTTACCACTAAGCCATTTGAATTGTACATAAGTGTAATGTTTTCTCAAACACATCATGCAGCACAGTCATTCAACAGTAGGGAAAATGTATTTACATATGTAGATGTATGTATGTATGTATGTGTGTTGTATATATATATATATATATATATATATATATATATATATATATATATATATATATATATATATATATATATATGTGTGTGTGTGTGTGTGTGTGTGTGTGTGTATATATATATATATATATATATATATATATATATATATATATATATATATATATATATATATATATATATATATATATATATATATATATATATATATATATATATATATGTATATAATATATGTATACATATATATATATATATATATATATATATATATATATATATATATATATATATATATATTTATATGAATGTGTATTGCATCTGGACATCAGATCTATACCCTGAACCTCTCACTGCAAAACATCTGACCAAAGGCACTGTTAATGGGGGTGAAGGGGCCCAAATTAGGGATCTCTTGTAATTATTGCCATTATCCGTTCCTCCAAAGCTGAAGTGATCTGCCTTGCAACAAAAGAACCAGCACCTGCAAGTCTTGAACCCAGGACCCTGCACAATATAGCCACAACAAGTTACCAGTAAGCCATCCCAGCTATTAGATGTTTGGATGATTTCTCTAACATATCATGCAGAACAGTCAGTCTACCATAGGGAATATAAAATGTGGAAGCACTAAACATTCCAATGATATGTATACACACACACACACACACACACACACATATATATATATATATATATATATATATATATATATATATATATATATATATATATATATATATATATATATATATATATATATATATGTGTGTGTGTGTGTGTGTGTGTGTGTATGTATATATACACATACATACACTAATAAGTACTTATAGATATATAGACACTTGTTCGAATACGTAATAATCAACACCAAACACTGAAATCCAAAAACCTTGAATGGCCACATCTGCAATTTTTTTCCCTAGGACAACACACACACTTCTAATCTATTTTAAGTGGGAGCTTCGCCCAACACACCCTCCGATGTGGGGCGGGCTGTGCCCCCCACAGCCCTCCTAACTAAATATACCAACTTTGAGATTGCTCTGTGTTGGGCAAAAGGGTAAACCCTGGGAATGGCCAACTGATTTTTTTTCCCTAGGAAAACATTTGCAGATGTGGCAGTTCGCGGTTTTCGGATTTCGGTGTTTTGGTGTCGAGTATTACATATTCGAAGAAGTGTCTCTTCAAGTACGTAATATAGACCCATTTGAAATACATAATAACTGATTAATGCAACTCTCAAGCAAAACATATGACACAGTAATCCACAAAACATAACATACTTTGCTGTCTAGGCTAAAGCCTTCAAGTAGTACAACAGTAAAAAACACATTTGCCTTGAAGATAAGAATCAATCAACACTTAATTACAGATGTAGTTCAAACAGCCTCCAATTACACTCTATACTCAACCCCTAGGGGGAAAAGTATTAGTTGTCACAATGTAAATGTGTCTATTACATAACAATGCTTAACTTAAAATGTCACTATCACACTGACAAACAGAACTGTGTGTAAGACAGTAAGCTCTAGACCACCACTGTTCCCATGGTGAAATGTATGAAAATGTACAGCCATATACCTAAATGTTTCTTATTACTGATATCCCTCACATGTTGTAATGGCCTAGGTTAAAAACATTTAATACCCCAGCCCCATAAAATGTTTTACAATGGCATATAACAGTGTTGTCCATACACTGACCTCCGGACTGTACAGGGTCACACATGTTTTGTCCAGCTGTAGCCCTCATATATATGGACCCTACCCCACAATTTATGTGGGAGTTCAGAACATCACTGGAATGACAGCAGGAATGTCAGCACTAAATAATGATACACCATTACCTATCAACCTCTTACTGCATGACATCTGGACAAAGCCTGGTAGATAGGTAGAAGACAAAGACTGAAACACAGAGCCATATTTGAAAATATTGCTGTTATACACTGTGAAAATTGCTGGTGTTACAGGATTGGTTGCAACATACCCTTTCTCAGGAATATGAAATCAGAAACACAAATGGATGTTGCCATGTACTGATAACAATCAACGGAGAGAATGCCACTGATATGTCAGGGACAAGACCTATGTGGGGAACAGAAAAAACATAACAGCCAATCCTTTGGCCATCATGTGGATTGGCCCACAGTTGAGATCTATGCAGACAGACTGCATTCCATGCAAAACTAGCATGTACACACAAACCATGTAAAACTAGCAGTATTCAATGTAAATAACAGCAATATTCACACACTGTCCCTAGATCTGGAACCTTATACAAACATGTAGTTGGCCTGTGTCCGCAATCCTATTGTAAGAAATATTGTTACCTGCTGTCTGTAACACCGCTGCCTGCATACAGGAGGGATGTCTTCCATACATGAAAGGTAAAGGTACAATGCCCACATGATGTAGTAATTTATAGTAGTGGGTTGCTATGTCATTGGCTCTTGTAAGAACTACACAGTGGCCTGTATGCAGTTAGCAAGTGGGAAACATCAATTGGTCCAGAGGCCATAACCTGATCATGAGCATCACCTACAAAAGCCATGCTGCAACCTATTCAAACCAGCTTGATCCCTGTAGTGGAGAGAGAGAGAGAGAGAGAGAGAGAGAGAGCTAGAGAAATAAAAAAAATAATAAATAAATAAATCAAACAAGCAAGGAAGACATCCAACTGGTACACACAATAATAAAACAGGTATGTGAAACATGTCAGCATGTAAATGAATGTAGTACTTGGTCGATAATAATGGGATATATGATGCTGAAAGATTTATATGTGCCATCAAGACTTGCTGTAATGATGTCCTGCTGAAATACTGCTATGGACATAGCATCTGGCCCTGTGGGCAGTGGGCCATATCTGTCAACTGTGTAGATCTGCACAGAATGACAAGATTTAAGCCATCATAGTGTTTGTTCTGTTCCTCCAAACATCTGTATTAGTCTGGCAAATAGCTGAAGATGGAAGTAATCAAGTCATGACAGACACATGAGTTTCAGACCCCACTACCTTCAGAACAGTAGTGGTAATGTGAAATGTATCATGCACAAACTTCATAGGGTTGTAATAGGCATATCTATGATCTGTCCCTATATATCCCCCTAATGTTAGGCTTTGTCCACATGTGATGCTCTGTTTTGTAGCAAGGCAGAACAGTTCAGCTGTGCAGGAAGGAGGTTCAGAGTGTGGATCCGATTTCCAAATGCACTCTCTCTCTATATATATATATATATATATATATATATATATATAGACATGTATGTCCATATATATCCATACATACACACACACACACACACACACACACACACACACACACACACACACACACACACACACACACACACACGCATACATATATATAAATACATCTTCCCTACTGTTGAATGACTGTGCTGTATGATATATTTGAGAAAACATTACATGTGTCTATAGCTCAGATGGCTTGGTGGTAGATTGCTGTGGCTATGGTGTGCAGGGTCCTGGGTTTGACACTTGCAAAGACTGATTATTTTTTTGTGGGTAGAACAAGGGCTGTTGGGTACAGAGTGATTAAAGCACTTTTAAGCAGCTGTAAGTGGGTGAGAAATGGACAGTTATGTATGGTTTGAAATTATTTTTTGGTAACAGATTTCCCTTTTTTAAGGTGAGCGTGGGATGATGAGGAAGGATAGTAGGTATATTTGGGGAGATAGGTTGGGTCAGAAGACAGACAAGACAGACAAGACAGCAAACAGGGGTGGTAAATGACACATGTGGGGTTAAACACCTTGGATGGGCAGGGGTGTTTGGAAATCGGAAGCTCATAAGCCCCCAAATGGAAATAGTGGGTCTGAGGTCCCCACTCATGGGCAGCCACCACTGCATCTTCATAGCCCTGAAGGTGGCTGTGCTGGGGGCTGAGCAGGAGGGGCAGGCTGATCCTCTAATTGTGCCACAAGGCCCTCAAGCTGGCATAGCATATCTCCGAATTCTCTGCGGAGCTCCCTGTGCACCAAACCCTAGACCTGACTTCAGGTGACAGGATCCTGTCTGTGCCTGCTGCCAGGGGGGGGTGAGCCCCATCCCCTGAGGTGGTTCCACCTGACGTTAGTGCAGGATCAGCAGATGAGGAGGTCCCAGGGTGGGTCCCAGATATGCTGGGGCCCAGTGTCATGGCCAGATGAAGTGGGAGAGGTGGATCCGCTGGGAACAGCCTTCTCAAACATGCTATTGTGTTGCAGTTTTAGAACATATGTGGGATAGTAATTGTCAACACAATCCAGGATTACTTATAACAGCATGCATAGATATTCCCATAACCTAAAACACCAGATTTGGAACAGTTGCAAAGCAAACAGAACACATGCATATATGGAACCACAGTGGCTATTACAATGGCATGCAGGTTACACTGATAGCAATAGGCCACCAATGATAGTGTTTCAACATGGAACATGAATAGAAACACATTTCAATATTTGTTGAACAATAAGATATATGCCCCAACAGTAGGTTTGATGTAAACATACCAATTGAGTTCTGTGTTTAGATTATTGTTGCAGATATGGTGGGGGGAATGGAGATATGTCAATTAACAACTTTTATATCCTTGCAGTATGAGTCCCTCTGACCTTTTTTCCTGTTTATGCCTTCTAGGCACAATGTCCCATTAATGACTCCATGCATATACACCCCAGGAAAATGGTGTCATTATAAACTTCATTGTACTACATTATGGAACCCTATTTGGATGCAGGGCCCATGATCTGCAGGAGAGGACCACCCTCTGGAATGAGCTCATCCACAGGGTAAATGATGTCGGCCTGCATAACTGCAGTTTTGAGCAGGTAAGACATCATTGCACCGATCTGATCCACCATGCCCGTCAGCATACTGCAGCACTTAAGAGGGACCAGCTAGCCACAGGTGGGGCTCATGCCATCCAGCCCCCACTGACACATGCTGAGGAGCTCCTCGCCTCCCCCCCCTTTGGGCACCTGCCCTCCAGCCAAGCAGGGAACCTGAAGATAGCATTGTGGAGGTGGATGCCACCCACATAATGGACAAGGAGCATGCAGGTAAGGCCCCAGGGCACATTAGTAGACCACTGTTGCTTATCCATCTTCGTCTGTAAAGTAACTTCAATCATATGTCAGATAACATAGTCTGTTGCTACAGTTCAGTAATGAACAGGTGTGCATAACTTCTAGTATTGTGGGTTTGTACTGTTGATGTACTGAAATGCTGCTCCCACCCTGTAACAATGCCACAGGTGTGGTTACTGACATTACATCTCTCACACAACTATGTAGGTCCCTTTGGTATAAAACCGGGGCAGCAGCCTGTAGCAGGTGAGTATGGGTATGTTTTGTTCAAGTTTGCCAATACAGCAGCCATGTTATGGCCATGGTATTTGCCATGCACACATTTAACACACCTACCCATAATGCATGCTGTACATGTTCACTTATTGTTGCTGTTAACTGCACTGTATCACAGTGGTCACCATGGTGGCATATCTGAAGGGTATGTAAGAGTCCTGCAGTATGCCTAACAACCTGTCAGTGCAAGATGTGTTGAAAGAGATGAACATAATGGTGGGACAAATGGCCTAAAGTAGGGACATGTCTGAAACATTACCCTTATAGAGTGGCTACAACAGTGTATACACCACTATTACAATGGCAACTGTTCCTGATCTAAAAAACGGCAAATTACAATATCACATTCCACACCTTTTACAACTTGTAATGTCATCCTAACATGAGCAATGAATGTGGAATATGGAATCCTGTGTTAGGACAACAAATATGGGGAATACAAATCTTAACAAGCACTGGAAACATATGTGTGCACACACTCCAAATAGCATATTGTGTAAGCTGCTTTTGAAGTACTGACAGCATTCACACCTTCCATCAAGTACAGGGCCTCAATGTCACACCAAGTAACGGTCTGCTGTCCAAGAAGTATGTCCATGACATTTGCCCACTCACCTGCAACAGAGGCAGCTGTGGCTTGCACACATCTTACAAATCATGGAATGGATCCCATATCTGAAAGGTAGCACTCAGAAGAGGGAGAAGTAGCCTTACCTCACATTCCATATATCATGGCAAACAGTGCAGACAGACATGTATGTGTGTATGAAGTATGGGACAACATTAATGTAGAAAATAAACAGATGCCCAGCCAAACAGATGACAACACATGTTACAAACTGGCCATGGAGGCTGCCCGGAAAAATGTAGCAACACTGAGGGACTTGCAGGAATGTCTAGCAAGTACTGCCTGTGCAGTACTTGTGTCGACAATTGCCTGGAATCTGGATAAGTGTGGCCTATGGGCTAGGGTAATCAGCTGGAAGAGTTGTTCCACAGGAAACATCATCCAGGGGTCTCTACAGGTAGCATATGCATAATTTCAAGTCTAAGACCATGGCTGAAACCTACAGACAATGTTAATAAAGATACATGTGGTGCACAAGCAGCACCTCACTCCACCTCAGGCCCACCGTCCCCATTTTTACCTTGCTGGTGCCAGTGTACACCTTTAGGTTTGCTGTTCATTAGTAGGAACTAGGCCAGTAGATTGTGCGTTCTGAATTTGGAACACTGCAAAATGACACTCGTGTGGCCCATAGTTGTCAAGCATCTGCAGTAAGGCTGAAGATGGGGAGGGGTGTCATCCTGGAACACAACATTGAACTGAAGAATACATCCAAAGCTTGCTAAGAATGGCTGTATCTGAACACAGTCAAGGTCATGAATTGTGCCAGACATAACCCTGACTCCACAGCAATAGTCAAGGTGCTGTGTGACCTCCAAGGGCTGTGCACATGAGCTGACCTTGCAATCCGGCAGAGTTGGGGGAGTTTTGTAGGGTGGAGTGACCAAATAATGGCAAGTGGAGATTGGCCATGCTAGTATACCCCTTTCAGGAATAGTGACTGCTGTAGTTCACTTAACAGGTGCTACAACAAACTATTGTGTTAAGGGTGTGCACACTTATGCAACCCACATATTGTATGCATCTCAATCAGCATCTGCACGACTAACACATTTTTTGATACTGCTTTTGATTGCACAGGTCATATGTCACATATCAGGTGTGTGTAATGTTAACATATGCAGTATTGTGGCCCCACTGCATATCATGGAAGAGGCTGGCATGTCAGCAAGGGTGTGTACACTCCTCATATCTACAGTAAGCTTTGAAGGTTGTCAGTGTAATCAGATTTTATTGCTCATACATGCACTGCTGATGATGAGATCAGCAAATCAGAGGTCAGGCCTTAACTATTGACATCTGTTCTCATATCATCCCAGGTATGTGTCAGACAAACACATAGGGGTTGTGAGCAACAGAGCAAACATAACTGCCACACACATATACACATTCAGCAATGGTGTGTACACTCATGAGGTATGGTGCACAGTACATGCCAGAGTGCTGTAGAGGTGCACAGCAATACTGTATAAATAGGTGCAGTGTGTTCCACAGGAAGGGTCATCACCTACTAACACAACTCATGCATCGCAGAAATGTATAATGTTGGTAACAAGGATTGAGTATAACTGCAGTGCATGCCATTGAGTGCCATATGTCATGCATGTTGACTGTTGGGTAATGAGAGGTCTGTGTAATATCTTTGTCCCACCTCACCTGTAAATGTGATGTGTGTGTGTGTGTGTGTGTGTGTGTGTGTGTGTGTGTGTGTGGGTGTGTGTAGAGGTAAGCAATAATGTTGTTGTTGTTGTTTGTCTTTTGGATTTTTTCCAGGTTAGGGGTCGCCACAGCGGAACTCCGGTCTGCTAATGATTGGCAGTAGATTTTTTACGAAACGCTGAGGTGCCAGCTCGACGCCCAACCTTCAACGAAGGCATGCCCATTTATGCACGCATGCAATAATGTACAGGTCTTAAATTACATTTTTTGTTTTCCCCTCACAGGTGGCGAGGTGGATGAGCATCTCTCCTGCAGGTAAACTGATGTTAGTGTCCATACAGACTCTAGCAATGATGATAGGTATGGTGAAGCACCGGCAGCATTGGCAGGGGCTGAAGCTGTGCCATCAGTTCACATCCCACTTGTATCCACCCCATCCCAGCACACAGTCATAATGCCTATACATACCCCATTACCAGTGGCCATAGATGAGGGACAGTTGGCAGGTGGTGACGTGAGACAGGACAGTGTGGGGACTATGGCAAGTGTGTCTGTACACAGCAGCAATAGCCGGATGACCGGCGAGGTACCACACAGGCAGATGTACAGGGGTGCTCATAGGAGGGCTGCTGGCCATCATGCCCCTGGCAGAACTGCCACAGCAGGTGTCACCAGACAAATGTTTTGGGCCATCATGGAGGCACAGGCATGTATGGAACGTTGCACCAGACAGAGTCGGTGGCTCCAGAGGACTACTCATTCTGCTGTACTTGACAACATCCGTGATCTTGCAGGTGCCCACCGCTATTTTGCAGAAGTCCTGGATAGACACTTGGGTGAGATGGTGGGAATCCTCGACCGTTTGGTGTCTGTGTTAGAGCATATGGTGGGAGAAGGGTGTCAGCCATGTGGACACAGGTCAGCAACACCAATAGGTGCAGGTCTACGTGGACATGGAACAAGTCACAGCCACTCCCGTAGTGGCAGTACCAACACCAGCACTGCAGGGGGGGTGCTGCCACACCTCAACACAGCAGGACACATGCACGTGGTCCTGGCCAGTCCCAACAGGGACATGGACCCAGCAGACATTTGTCATCATCAGGGGAGAGTAACATATCTGGACTTCTACCTGGTAGTGCCCATGGTACCCCTGGCAGGCACAGTTCTCCTGTCCATGGCTGGACACAGTGAACTGTACACCCTGCCATATATGGTCTGCAGCTGTCCAACAAACCCCTGTATAGTGCAGCCACATGGCAGAACTGTGTGCATACATACACACACACATCACCAACACAGCTAGGGCACCTCCATACCTACACACACCACATCTGCACAGCCCAGTTGATAAAGAACCCCCTAACACACACATGATGTGAACCAAACAGCTCAGCCTAGGTCTCTGGCAAACCAACAACACACCTTGTGCATATGATGATACCTGTGCCACATCCCTATCATCCATGCCATCGATGCAGGGACATGCTTATATGGTTCTAATGCACAGGGTGAATGTACTAAGGTTTAGCAATGTATTGCTGTTTAACATGTTTTCAGCTGGAATGTTTAATGCTTACATGTCAGGGTGTGTAGCTGTCATGCCATGATGCATTATAGCTGTTATTAACACTGACTGATTGTTGTCTCCATAATGTATTCAGGTTATGTTGTAGGTGTCTATGTGTCAGCAGGATGTTGGTTTGCTTTCCTTTCCTACAAGGGGTATGGCACTGTGATAACACATTGACTGTGTCATATCCTGGGTACAGCTGAACACAAGTAACAGGAATGTATAACAGTTACTGCATGTGCCATATAGGTGATAGGTCTGAGAGGTGTATACAGGTGAGTGCATGGTGGCTGATGTCAGCAGTTCTTCTACAGTGAACAATGGTAAGTGTACTAGGTGGCATACACCAAATGTTTGTGAATAACACACACACACTGAGGCTTTGGTGTTGATGCAATATGCAGAGAATACTGCACACATGGAAGTACTTAATTTTGCAGTGAACTCATTTTGGCCTATGTAATTCCATCAAGATAAAACAGGCAAAACATCACATCAGTAAATAATCAGTCTGCCAGTTTAATGTCATTGACTATGGTACTGGGAGGGTATATGTCCTCTTCCCCAATGTAGTGCATTCCTGGAGTTGGTAAACATGGATGTGCTGGTGTGGGTGGCAAAGCCCTCCACTTTGGAGGGTGTGGGGTGGCATAGAATGACACATAGTGTGATTAACAACTAGTTAACCTGTTAACATAAACTGTACAGTATAACAGCAGACTAGGCGGGGGGATACACACAACAATAACCCCAATGAGGGTTGCTGTGCCCACAACAACCACACCCAACTATATATACTAACTCAAGTATCACTGTACAGCTATACAGTAGGGAAGAGGGCATTTACACATCTACTACTAGTTTTGATGGAATGAATTTCCACAGGATGATTCCTTTTAAATTTTAGCTTTTGCCAGTTAATTCTTGGACAAATGATCTCCTGGGACATGTATTTTCTGCAAACTGAAGTAAATCTCTTCACATACACACACACTTACTTGGCAATACTAAGAGTAGAACCGCTACATAGGTACTTATTACTACTAATGTGTTTGGCCTTAATTGCACATACCACACAGCTTTTAGGATGAGGTGTGTCCAGAGTTTCTTGTTAAGTGAAGAACATCACCAGGCCTTGTAGAGTATGGTAATGGGGGATGTCGTGCTGTTATGAACAATACATATTATGACATACTGTCATATACATACTGACAAAACACAGTCATAGACACATCTGGCAGACCTGGGTTTAGCAGTGCTAACTGTCTTGTCAGTGAGTCCATTCTGTTACAGAGAATTTGCACACATCACATGCATCATTGTGCTGGATAGTGTAATCAGTTACCTGTATGGTTGATGGTGACAGTGGTCCTCATACAATGGTCCTTGGGACATGTACTGGGGGTACTATGGTGTAAATACAGTATACCCAGTACCCACACCCCACACTGGATATTGTACTCAGTGAAACCCATGATAATGCTCTGACATACCCACAATCACACATTGACCAGGACTGCAACACAACCCCTTGACTATCTAATCAGTGCTACTACAGGGATATGCATTTATTGCACATGCCACAGGGATAGTAGAGTGAGGGTTTGTCATGGCTCTCCTAATGTCAGCAACATCACTATCCCTTATAATGTATGGCAAGGTTTATTGTATTTGGAGACTGTGATCTCAGAATGCTGTCTCCTACAAACATGCACACTTGCACACATACACACACTTGCCAGGACTCAGAGGTAACACACACCTATCTACCCATTTCTAGAACAGTGTTATGTGGTATTGAACGCTTCAGGTAGCCCATAGGGAGAAGAATGTAACAAGGTACATTTAATGTCAATTACAGCAGCAGCCATTTCTAAGTGTGGCAATGGGGGGTGTTGTGGGTGAGAAGGCCCTCAGGGTATTATCAACTACAAGTTTACAAACACACAGACACTGTTATTCTCAGTAATACACACTGACACATTTGTCAATACTGAGGTCCTTAGGTGCAGGTGTTCCTAGGTGTGTACCAGGCTAATGTCCATGGAGAGATGAAAAGAGTAACTATTTTTCTACACTACAGCATTACACAAGTATCAGCAGCTTATAGGGCTGACACTTGGCCAGAGAGTTATTTCAAGGTAACTGACATCAGCAGGAGTGCTAACATAGGCAATGGGAAGTGCAGTATTTGTGAATGGGCCATAAACCATTCCTCTGGAAACACACACACACAACACTCAATCACACACAACTTTACATTTGACAGGACTGGGTATACAAATGCTAGATGAATACTGATTTGTACTATTGTGTTACACAGTTATCACAAGCACCACAGACACTATAGGGCTGATGGCTACCAAAAGCAATGTATGCAGTGATTGACATCAGCACATCATGTGATATTGGCCAATTGGATGTGTGATGGGTGGGACAGGCCTCATGATGGAAATTTCTCTTTCACTGTCTGCCTCTCTCTTCCCCACATCTCTGTGTGTGTATGTTTGACATATTATAGCGTATTAGCTTTGGACATGTGTGAGTATTCCTATCCAATGTGTGTGTAGAGCATGAATGATGTACAATGTGGTGTGTGTGCATAGACATCTGCGACTGACAGATATGTATATTTCACTGTGTTGTCAGATATGGGCTTCATTTCTCTAAGTGTAGAAGCATGCCCAGAATGACCTTCTGTATTGAGTGTGTGAATCCATTCCAGGTAGGTTGTACTCCAGTCCAGGATTTGGTGTTCTACACCTACAGCTAGCAACCTATTTCTGCAGGATATCTGTAGATAGGTTGACAATATGGAGTCACAATGGGTGAAAGATAGTGGGATACTGTAACTATTGTGTCTGTGCTGCTTGTGTTACATGGTTGGTGTTAGCAGGGTTATTCAGACATATGTACTGATTTACACTATGATGTTATATGTCATCAACTACTGACAGATATACTTATTTGCTCACAGTTATTTCTTGGGAAATACAAGATGAATGAAGCTGTGCCCAGTATTGTGGACTGCAGCCTACATATTCTTGCACACTCATGCCATTCTGCAGGGGTAGCTGCAGACACTTGCTGATGGGTTTATGTAAATGGTCCAGCACCTTGGTACTGTGGTGGCTGAGGATCCCCTGCTTGTACACATATCGACGTAACAGAATGGCCATATCCTGCTGTGGCCATACCTCTCAGCTGTACAGATTCATGCAGGTTACCCAGAGGCAGGGCTCATATATCTGGTCAGTTCCCCTTCACATTGTGGTTTACAAGCAGATTTGTAGCCACCCATTAATGGGTTTGCAGGCAGGGGTAGTATGGGCACACCTCAGAGTTTCAGACTTCACACACTCTATGACGTCCAAGCTTCTACACCCCCCACTCTGTTATTCTATCCTCTTCCTAACATTATGCGAATGATATCTGAGAAGTATTCCTACAGTTGTCCTTCATCCCAGTGGAATTTAGGGGTTCGTTCACAGTTCATGCAGAAGGACATGTTGGGCACGCTACTGCGATTTGTGAACATGGCCTTGCATTTGTGTTCTGTGGACTGTGTTATGTTGTTAGATGGGACCCAATGAGATAACATACATTGGCAGTACGGGTGAGGCAAAGACCTTTGACAGAGGACTGTAGGGGATTTGGTAGTGATGCAGGCCATTTGTAGCAGGCCAGTGTATTCTGTCTCTCCTACATTCCTAGGCTGTGAGCCAATGGATTCCTCTGGGGTGACAGGGTAAGTGTGTGAGGTGTTAATGGCAATAGTTCCTGTCCATATTAATCCATTGGTCTCGATGCTGGCAGGGTGCTGCTTACAGTTAGGGACACACCTGGATGGGGCACCTCTTCAGCATGCTGCATTCTGTGGGTATTCCCATACAGAAGTGGGGGTCATACTGTACTCATTCCCAACAGCAGGGATATGACCTGTGATAAACCTATGGCTAATGGTGGTGTGAGCTGAGTGCATGTGTTATATGGAAGCTTCTTGCAGCTGGCTCGCAGATATACCTGGGACATTCCCCTTATGCTGCCTTGTGCAGGGACATAGGCAGTCTCTCATTACTTCATAACTGTGCCTTTTATGGTCTGCCAGTGATTGGCCAGACTACATCAGTATTCCATACTACACAGGCAACTAATGTGCTGCTAACCTGTATGTACAATTCCAAAGGTGTGTGCATTTGACAGTTACATTTTATGTACTCTGTCTAGGCTACTTCCACCTGTGTACTGTGTTTATGTCTGAGTCCACATTCATGGCATGTCCAGCTTTCAGACAGTGACAGATATTGACATCTGGACAGTGAGTATGGATGACTGCTGACATGGGTATTGCTGAGATGCATTGTGGTTGGCACTGCAGTTGTTGGAACATGGCCCTGTCATCAACACATTGGCCATAGGCCACTGAGACACAACCCTCCATGCCTACATGCTGACCACTTCCACAAAATATACGACACACAACAACCTAACTCACATTGTACACATGCAACAATCTATCCTGTAAATTGGGCCAGCTCAGGGAATCTGCTCCACTGTTATTAAACCCACACATACATGTTACTGTATTTCTACATAGGATTGTGGGGGGGGGGGGGCACACCTGACTACTGTAAACATTTGCTTATGACTGTACAGGTATTTCAGGTACTCTGCTTCCATTTTGTTTGGTATTCTTACCTATCATGCAGACTAGAGGGATATCAGTAGAGTACAGATCTTAGGTTTTATTGACCTAGATTTCAGTTGCAGATTTCTTACCCTTCAGAACTAACATGCAGCTGCCAGATCTGTTGTAGTCTGTATGTGTAGGTCTGGAGGGGGGCTGTTCACCATTGCCATCAATTTGAGGCCTTAACACAGCCTTTCTTTATGGTCATCTACACCTGTCCTGCTGGTTGAGGCTGGTGTTGGGTGTGTGAGCCTTACTCACATGCATGTGTGTGTGTCCTATGGACACACATTTTGGCCACCACATGTACTCCAGTGGGATTTGTTACCTTGTCTAGTACTGCCTACTTTGTTGATACCAGTATTTGTTATGGATTTCATGCTGCCCATATAGGTGTCCACTATCTGCTGCCATCCCATTCAGCCACCTGATTCCCTTGCATGCTCACATCCATACCATAGCTACAACTAGCAGAACATACTACTCTATTCAGCAATTGATAGGAAGAGTGACTTACCATGTGGCTGTGCCAGTATTGAGGATGGTGCTGGAGGACTGACTATGTTGGATGCACATAGTGCACTCCCTATACATGGTAAAGCACAGGTAGTGTCATCTTTGGCATTCCTTTTACTGTATGTGCGAGTCAGAGAGAGGTGTCATTCCCTGGTTCCCTACCATGTCAGTGTATGTGCTATGCATTACCTCTTTGCCAAAGCCTGGGCATACTGGGCATACATCCTTCTGCCTACATGGGCAGGCTCAGGTTGTTCCTCCTCTGAGTCCCTCTGAGACTGTGATGGCCTTGGCAATGGTGGGGGAATGTGTGGCCTGCCCTGTGCTGTTCCTGCTGCAGCTGTTTCCACAGGATCATATTGTGTAGCATGGCACATACAATGAACATTTGTGTACAGGTAGCTGGAGAATACTGCAAGGCTCCACTGGATATGTAAAGGCAGAGGAACCGTGACTTGGGCATCCCAAACACATGCTCTATTATGATTCTGGTTTGTGCGTGTGCCTCATTATGGAGTTCTTGTTCAGGTGTGTGCGTGCATTTCTGATGCGTGTCATCAGCTACGGCTCCAGTGCGTAACCAGTATCACCCACTAGGTGGCCATATGGGATGTCCCCATTGGCAAATTTCTGGTACAGCTGTGTCATATGCCAGATGTGTGAGTCGTGATAGCTTCCAGGGCTGCCAACACACACATTCAAGATAATGCCCTGGGCATCGTACACTACTTGGCAGTTCATGGAGGGGAAGCCCTTGTGGTTTATGTACACCCTACACCGCTCGCCATGTGGTGCTTTGATGTGTATGTGCATGCAGTCTATAGCACTCAATACCTCAGGGTATTCTGCTATTTGGTGGAAGAGACACATATTGCTGGTCAACACCTCACGGGTGTTGAGGAAACATATGTGGTCACTGGCATGTGCTGACATGGCATCCAGGAACTGGTGGAGTACCCTGGATGCTGATGCCTGTGAGATCCTCATGATATCCCCAGTTGGCCTTTGGAAGGGACCTGTGGCTAGTATTCATAAGCCTAAACATACCTTGGTATCCACTGGGATGGGTTCCTCTCTGTTGGTTCTGTGTGTGGCGTGGCCAGCACAGCTCAACAATTTGCTGTAAAATGTTCCTGTCCACCCTATAGCGCTCCACTATCTCCAGCTCATGTAGCCCCTGGTAGGTTACCCTGGGTCTATACACTCTTCTCCTCCTCCTCACTGTGGGTTGGTCATCAGCATTCACATCCTCACCACCCTCAGTGTCTTCCATATATTGATGTATGAGTGCAACAGCAGCCCTAAAATTTTGTTAGTTTTGTCAGATAAAATTTCCCCGTCTGTGTACACTGGTGTTGCAGACTTTGTGGGAAAAAACAGAGTGAAAGGTGTTTGCATAGTTTATAGTAGTGTGCTGGGCTGGGCTGCTGCCTGTGTAATTGATTGATTTTGCTACATTTCACCTGCCAGCTATGCTAGTTCTCCTTGACTGCCTTCCTACTGCTGTTTTCCCTTCCCATTGCCTTCCCATTTAAGCCCCGAGGCACGCCATGCATACCTAGTGCTCAGATGTGACCAGAGCTGCTATTTCCTTTGTTTTTATTTATTTATTTATTTATTTATTTTTTAAACCCAGTGCATGGCATGCACACCCATTTATGCAATGTAAACACTGCTAGGCAGCCTCAGACACACACCCCCTTCCTTAGCTGTGCTTAGCTAAGGGCAAACACAGGCCACAGTGCTCCAATAAGCTTACAGCATGCATGACACTCCCCCTTATGAGATCATCTACCTCTAATACTTATACCATGGTGTTGCTGCACCTAGATGGTTGGATGCAAGCTAACACTGAGAGGAAATCTGTGATTCAGTATCAATCCCCTCATTTGCATAAACTGGAATACTAATTCATAGTTACTGTACTCACACTGAGCCTTCCCCCTTAGCAATTACTATTCCCTGGTATTGTTGTCTTATGCATGTCATTCACTATCATGGAAAAATGCTGATTTGGGTTTAAAAGCTTATTTCCAACTTTTTTCTTATTTTCGGGCCGATCCCATTTGCGCACTGCTGCCCTACACTTAAAAGGCCGAAATAAGCCAAAAAAAATAAAAGTTATTTTTTATAATTTTGCAACTACTTCCCATGCCAATGGCCATATATTTGGCTAGTGGCATACCTACTACATTGAATACATGCTTTCTTTCGAGCTGTCATGCCTCCTTTTTGTAATCTGCAGAAATGTATTCAGTTAGTAACCAAACAGATTTCTGCAGGTTACGCTATTCCTGCATAGATGCCTGCCTCCTTCCTGGATCGCTAATTCACCTCATTTGCATGGTTTTCACCAGCAAATGGGGTAATTAGCATATAGCAGTGGTGTCCATGCAGGAATAGTGTAGGAGCACTCGTGCATGTCCCGGGAGCTCGTTCCTGGATTGCGCGTCGGCCATATTGCGTGCAATAGCACACCATGCAGAGCTTGCTGAATCCTGGTCATTGTGTTTCAGTCATCTGAAAAATACCATGTGAATGTGTCATTTTAAATAAAGTTGTCAAGTACTATGTAAGTCCCTGATGCCTTCATTTTAGAATCCAAAGACTACCTGATATTTGTTAAATTAAGAGTGGGGACACAGGACCAGTACACATAAGTGCACCTTTTCTCCAACAGATAGAGACAATGTCACAGAAGAAACATCAAGGGAAACCAGTGGCAAACAGCTTACTTCTGAAGTGGTACTAGTGAATGTAATATTTGCACCTGCTTTGATGCTAATGTTCTTCTTAGCTGTTGGTTCGGTATTGTATATCTATAAATCCACTGCAGAATTTGAGCAGCAGACTAACAATTCATTAAGTTGTACATTCCAAGTTAAAGTAGAGTCATGCAGTTTCTAGATTTATTTGACAATTATTACCCTACTGAATCTGGATCAATACTAAGTATTTAATCTTTGGTAATTAAACTTTATACTGCAACATATGGTTCAGTCTTCATGAGCTCTGTTAGATAAGGTGTGAATAAAATCAGGAAATATTATTATGCAATAAAGCTGAATTCTAAATTGAAATATTACTGGCATTCAGTTTGGGTATTAAACTCTTATTTTTGATTAGGTCTGTTTAACTCTACCATGACATCCCATCTCTTTCCACTCTCATGAACATCCCTAAACATGAGAAAGATGTTAATTTATTAGGGTCCTATCACCCAATATGATTTTAAAACCATGATTACAAATTGTTTCCTGTCATACTAACACATAGATTATCTCCACATTATCCAATTTAATCCACCTGGATCAGGTGGGATTTATTAAAGGTCATAAGACTTTTCATAACATTCTTAAAACAACCATGATTATTGACCATACTAACAGAGCAAGGGAAAAAACTATTGAGTACAAGCTTTGATGCTGAAAATGCATTTGATAGAGTAAGATGGGCATTCCTGTTTGAGGCATTACACCGAATGTGATTTCCACCTGAGTAGACTGATATGCTTAAAGTTATGTACCAAGACTCATATGTCTGGATTAATATTGGGCACCACTTATCAGAAGAAGTTAAACTTGATAGGGACTCCAGGCAGAGGTGTCCCTTTCCCCCTACTATTTGCACTGTATTTGGAGTCACTGGCCTCACTACTCAGACATAGTCTAGCACCAGATTACACACTCAACAATGCAAATATGTAGATGATACCCTACTCTACATCTCTAACCCTGAAACAGACTTGGGTAGGACTTCTGAGGAGGTGAATACATTTGGGAAGGTTTCTGGGTACAAGGCAAACCAGACCATAGTAGAAACATTGAGGCTTAATTTTGTCCCCTCTTTCTAGCTCACAAGAAGAAGTTACAAGTTCCTCAAGAGGAAGAGCACATTGGCATACTTGAGAGTTATCCTTACATCTATCCTGAAAGAATGAGTGGACCTTTGCTATTCTGAGGTGGTTGACAGACTTCAAAAACACCTGAATCTCTGGACCTCCTTGAGACTAGATTTTCAGCAAAGGGTTCTCATTCCCAAGAAGTTTATTTTACCACTGGTACTTCCCTTGCACAGAGCCTGCCATCAGAATATTCTAAGAAAATTTTAAACATGACCTCCTTTATATGGTTGGGACTGAAACTCAGGTTTGTATGGAATGAGATTACAACACCAGAAGAGATTGGGGAATTTGCCCTGCCTACCCTATATTTCACAAGGTTGACAACTTACTACTATGCTGGGTCCTTATTTATAGACAATATGAGACCTGATGGTAGGACCTGATAAGTGGTTTATTAGAAGAGCATTTTATTGTATATCTTGGACTCAGGGATAGGAAAGTTCCCCCAGGAAGGGAAGAGACACAAATAGTATCTCAGTTTATGCACACCACGATATCAGCATTTATGATGATGGGCATAGTAGAGTAGACACCCTCTATACTCTCAATTAAGTTATACCACACCTGAATCTTTGGAATAAACATGTATGCCACTGATACTCAGTGAGCTTGCAACTAGGTTTACATTACTAGGAACAACTCTTTTCTTGCATTGTAAAAGACTGATTGAGACACATATAGACACTGGAATCTGACAGAAGCAGACATGGGATATTCCAATAGGCTTCTAGCTGAGCTTGGCAAGCTCAAAATAGCTAATGTTTCTAGAAGTGATTGGCCCACATGGACTGAATGATGGATAAGTAATAGAGAAGGTTGCCTAAAGTCACAAGGGCTCTTATTAGTCTACTGACCCCCCATCCCTCCTCACACATGATCTTGAGTGATACTGCTTTCCAGGAGTGTGGCCAAACAGGTATCAATGTCTTTTTAAATGCTTCTACATGCCAGCATGTCTAACTTCTATGTTCCCCAGGGTGACCATGACATGTTGGAGATGTGACCAGAATGTTCCTGGTACCTGGAGACACATGTTTTCGGACTGTCGTGAATTTAGTGCCTTTAAGCAGTTAACCCAGGAGATCCAAATTATGGCCAGGATTTTTTTTTTTCAGAGCCATTGTTTCATTGCTTATGACCCACTGATTACAGACATTGATCACAGGAGTTAATCAGGAATTGTTACAGTTGATTTTCCCTGAAGTTAAAAAGGTAATTGACAGGACATGGAAGAAAAGAGCCTCCACACCCAAACCTACAGGATATTGCTTTTTGATATATGGATTAAAAAGAGACAGAGGGAAGGACCTTGTCTTGAGGGCATCCCACAACAAGAGCAGACCCAGAAATGGTCACTATGATCATAAAATTTCCCAGCTGATACTAGAGATGCAGGCAGTAGCTAGATGTGGATTAGTTACGCATCTGGATGACCACTGCTTTTTTATTATTTAACTCTTCAGCCTATACACTTCTTGACACTGGATACATGTGGCCATTTAAAGATATGTAATGCTCAGTGCCTAAAAAATTAGATATGGACTTTGCTAATATTCCTTACTGTTACCTCTAGGAAGATTCTATGCTGCTGTGGTAATTGTAAATAGTACAACTTGTTTTTTGTTTTTTGTTTTTTAATTATGTTGCTTTGTACTAGTAAGCACGGCTAATATTGATCTTCACATTTTCACTATCTTTCAACTCAACAGAAGGATAAAGTTATAGCTTTATTTTCATGTTTGTTATGTTAAGAAACTGTTCTACTACAATTGTGAAAATGTTACTTATGATAGTTGGATTTCTGTTGCACTTAATGTAAATGTAATGCCATTCATTCATAATTTGCAGAAACATTATTTGCCTTGAATAAACCAGTGTGCTTGGGTTTGTGCTCCGCTGCTCTTTTTTGCCTTTTCCTGGTTTGTGTGCTTATTTGGTGATGTGGTTTTGAAGTTTGTGTTCGACCATGAGCAGTTCGGGCATTTCAACCCAAGGATCCTTATTTTCACAGAGGGATGGTGGTGCTGGTAACTCACCTACACAGGAGAGTTCTGCCAACGAAGCGAATGCTGAAGGCAACTTAACTCTCCTTTTGCAGCTTGTCATGGATCGTGTTGACAAGCTAACACAAAAGGTGGATGCTTTACAAGCTACTAGCGTACCTGGAGTGCAAAGCACTGGTTCTCCACTTCTACCAGTGTCAAGCGCTCGTTCTTTACCTTCACTTCTGCCTAACAACCTTGAGGCACCGAGGATTATCACAACAAGCACTTCTGGTGCTTTGCCTACTATCAGTTCCGGTTCTTCGCGCTGCCTAGGTAACTCGGACATCCAGCCTGGACAGGCTAGTAGGATTTGTACAACAAATGGTGAGCAGGAAAGAAGTCCCATACCTACTACTAATATCACAGGATGCCCTTCAATTAATGGATTTCTCAGTCACATTAATTTCTTTTGTGACGAGACTAGTGAAGGCGTTATTGAAGGCAGTCAAGAGAATGTAAGTGACTTATCCTATCTCATTACCATTTTTGACTCTAAACTGTTCAAGTGCAGGAAACTGCAACTTGAAATTTCGTATTTAAAAGAATGTTTGATCAAGAAACTGGTTCCGAAAGGTCTGCGGCAATGGCGCTTTCCTGTCGGATTAGTGGAAGGTTCACAATTCCATAAAGATTTGTTAGCCCTGTTTGACCAGCAGGGCTTTGAGTACATGAATTTGTTGATTGTACAATATCAGAAGGAGGTTGATTGTTTTAAAACTGAACTTGCAAGGCTTGAAGAAAATATTAAGGAGGACTCAGAATTTATTAGATATAAATATGAGTACTTGCGTATTTTTACTAGCATTGAGGCTACTATTAGTAAGCTCATTAATAATAAAACGAAAAAGATTAACAGGGATATTAATGAATATCGCTTAAACAAAGCTTATCCTCGACCTCCATTTTTGTTAAACAAGCTGCAAAACTCAGTTTTAGATGGAAACAATCAAGTTGAAACGCACAACGTAGCTAATGGCCAGCAAAATTTAGTGCGGGAAACCCATGACGATGAAGATATGCCCCTTCGTCGGAGCAAAAGGCTTTTGAGTAACGCCAGTAAATCTGTTAATACAAACACTAACAGAACTGACAATAGTAATAACAATTCTTTTGAAGAAGTTTCTGTAAACAATTGTGACAATTCTAATAACCAGCAGGGTTTTCCCAGGAACAAAAAAGCCAGACAAGTCAACGTACAGGGGAGGAACAACCAGGGCAACTACAGGAATCGCAGAGCCCAACGCAGGAGATGATAGACCATGTTTCTGACCCAGTGGTTCTAACGGACTCTAAGGGGGACTTTAAAATTTATAATTATACATCCTTTGACATTGATTCTAATTTAGTTGAGTTTTTTTCTAGAGGGTTATCCTTTGTGCCTGACATGCCATTTGATTTGGTAAAGACTATCATTGACCTTAAGTTATTTGTCAGAAAACTCAATCTAAAAACATTGATGGGTGACGGAATATTTCCATCTGGTACCCTTAGAGTGCCTAGTGTTTACAACCCCCCATTACATGATACGCTACGGTTGTTTGAAAAGATGTGTGAATATGATTTACGAGCTCTTAAGGTGAATAAACCCTCTTATAAACGGTCTCATAATACCACTAGGGATGAAAGAGAGTTTTTGGAGTTGTTAAAAAATTGTAATATAAGAGTTATGAAGCCCGACAAGGGGGGCGGTCTAGTTTTTATGGACAATTTTGTATATGTTCAGAAAATGGTAACCCTTTTAAATACTGATAGCTATGAAGCTGTGAGTATTAATGAAGTTAACACTGCTTACGTAAAAATTAGGGGTATGATTGAGGATTTATTTCTTGAAAGATTTATAGACCTTGATTTGTACCAATACTTAAATGTGCTAGCCCCCAGGTTACCGGTCTTATTTGGCATTCCAAAAACTCATAAAAGTTTAATACAACCACCCTTCCGTCCCATTGTGGATGGGCGTGGTTCTATTACGGTTGCATGTGCTAAATATGTTGACAGTATTTTAAGACCCTTAATCAATCAGGAACCTCAGATTTGTAAAGATTCTTGGAGTTTTCTCCAAGAAATTAAGAAGATTCCTTTTGATGCAAACTCCTGGTTTTTGACTATCGATATTAAGGATCTGTATACTGTCATACCACAAGAATTGGGCATTCAATGGATACGTGAATTTCTCTTTGATAAGAAAATAGATGACAACACGACATATTTAGTTGAGACACTATTAGAAATAGTTTTAAATAACAACTTTATGTCATTTGATAATAAAATCTATCTTCAAAAATCAGGAGTTGCTATGGGGTCACCCTGCGGAGGGAGTTTCGCCAACGGTGTGTTGGCATACTGGGAAAAGAACTTTTTGTTCACTGATGTTACTTTTATGAACAATGTCTCCTGGTACACAAGGTACCAGGATGACATGTTTCTTATTTGGAAAGCGTCCCCCTCCGAGGTCCCTAAATTTTTAAACACTATGACAAGTATGACATCTTTCCTGGAGTTCACCTATAATTTGCAGAAACATTATTTGCCTTGAATAAACCAGCGTGCTTGGGTTTGTGCTCCGCTGCTCTTTTTTGCCTTTTCCTGGTTTGTGTGCTTATTTGGTGACGTGGTTTTGTAATGCCATTCTTGACTTTGTGGGCAATTAGAACTTCTGTGTTGTACAACTGCTTTTTTGCCATTTGCAATTTTTTTAAACAAACATTTTTTTTCGAAGACAAAAAAAGATGATAGCACAACATTAGAAAGTCTGTCTGGACCCCCCCTTCCAAGTTTCAATTATAATGCAAATAACAATTTCAAAGGCGATCTCATGGACCACTGATTTAATCAAAGCAACATTTTTTACCAACATTATAAAGCACTGAGCAGTACTAATTTAAATATGTTGAAAACATGTATTTATATCATAAACCTTTTTGAATATTTCTAGTATGGTTTCCACAATCCGAATCCCACTGTTATGCTGGATGGTGACTATGTCATGTATCACATCCCAGTATCTCTACTTCTTATCTATCCTCCAATTCAGAAAATGCAGTATCTAAAACATTTATGGAAGTAAAACCCTGATAAAATATCTGAAGACACTGTTGACACAGTTATAAATAGGATGCTGAAATGGGTCTATATTGTTTCATCGAATGGCTATTCAGTGAATAGCCATTCGTCAAACACTTATCTAGTGATGCAGCACTTCATCAAATTGCAAATTTTAACTAGGGCAAAGCAGCAGTTTGCCACCATCTGGAATTTGCCCTTTCCACACTTACTTGAATCTCCACATGTATCCACACAACGGCAGGCAAACCATATCCCACAGCACACCTCACCTTACAAACACACCAAATCCCACCACAACCACAAATTCGACGCTTAGAATTCAATCAAGTGCAGTTTCGCTCAACTGCACTTTCAGCATTTTCGTCTCGAGATACTGAGATTCCAGATTTCAGTATTTCGAGATAGTAAAGTGCTTCCATATACATATATGTATACATAAATTAAACACACACACTATATCCAAACTGGTATGATCTTGGAGGCAGTACATATGTATATATTTAGAGACTGGGGTTATTAGGGCAGAGCTCCCATGTTTAGGGATGTAGAGATAAACCAAACCAGTGGTCTGAGTGCCCAAGATAAAAACTGGTAAACCTGAAGTAAGGCACACACGGAGCTCAGCAAAAAGGACAAC
This sequence comes from Protopterus annectens, assembly GCF_019279795.1. Lineage (NCBI taxonomy): Eukaryota > Metazoa > Chordata > Ceratodontiformes > Protopteridae > Protopterus > Protopterus annectens. The sequence continues at coordinate 12,618,960 of NC_056742.1, forward strand.
TGCTTTAATGAACAAGCACAAAAACAATCCACAGCAAACTAAATCACAGCAGCACAGCACAGCAAACGAAATTGCAAAGCACAAGCAACAGCACAATAACGCTGTAAAGTTAATCCACATACGTTTTCGTCACAATAACTTCATCAGATACCTAACCTCTCTTCCTTTGATGAATAAATAAACTAATCTAATTCAAATGAACCAATGAGTGAACAAATTCAATTACACATGCAACATGCATTAAAACACATGAACCTTAAAAGTAAATGAATCTAAAAGTTAAAACCAAAAGTATATATAATAAATAGATATAATAAGTAGATATGTATATATATTTTGTTATATAAAATGCTTCAAACATAAACCTTAGTTAAAATTGCTTTGTTAAATATTAGTATTACCAGCACAAACCTGAAATACTTCTAAAAATATTTTTTTTAAAAGCAGAAGCTAAATTGAATTGTATTGTATTTTGGATTCAGTTTAGCTCCATGTGTGCCTTACTTCAGGCTTAGGGATGTAGAGATGCTTAAGAAACACTTTTATAGCGTTGCACATTTTCTGTTTGAATCTTGATCAAAAATGCAAAGATGTGTTTAGCAGTGAGTTACTTGGTGCTTGGGGATATTCTAGGGAAGTAGACTTAGGACATAGGAATAGTTTACCAAAGCAATTCCTAAGGGGGAAGGATGGAAGATGTGCAAAAACATTTTGTTGTGCTTCTAGGCACCAAGCACTTATCAGAAAAGACAGGACATGATGACGGAGATGCCATTATAGTAGTATATGTTCAAGATTCCTATCTGTGCAGAGAAGTATATTAATAGGAGACATGATTCAGTAGAAGGAAGTGTTTCTAATACTTCATTATTAATACAGAATATGTACTAGAAGTTTTATAGAGGTCTTTGATCTGTGTAAGGGAGCCTCTTGCATGTTTTATGCTAAAAAGGAGATAAGGTGGGAGTGGAATGTGATGTATAAAAGTAGATTTATTTTATCATTTAGTGAAAATGTAGATATTTCCAAAAGTGAGATCTGGGAAGATTTTATGAAGTTTGGATGCCCCTTTAGACTATCAAAAACTTGCTTGTCTTCAATTGTAGCTGTTAAATAGGATAATCATCTAATTAAAAAACAGTTTCACATTTGATCATTGATTGGAGGTTCTCAAGTTTAAAGTGAGGATTGTCCCGTAGCTAATCCCTATATCTTGGGACAATTTAAGAAATTAGAGGACACCTGCAATGTTTCAGTGGTCGGAAGGCAAGTTGTTATGACTCTATATCTTATTATGCATACCCTTATCATGTGATCACGTAAATTCAAGATATAGCAAGCCATCTCCTGAATAACAGCATTTGGCCCAGTTAAGAGCCATTTTGGTCTAGTGAACCACTGACCTTGAATAGACAGGTGTCCTGGGTATATTGTTAGTAAAAGCCTTGTGAAGCCATAAAGATGAAGGCCATCCAAGGCTAGAGTCAACCAGTTACTTTAACATAAGTTAAGGCCTTCTTTATTCTGAAAAAAAGTGCTACTTGTAGTTCATGCTACATACTGCCACCTTGGGTTGTCGTTTCACAGATCTGCCTACAGTCCCTTGCCCTCATGAAGTTAAGTGCTTTGAGAAAACTGAGCACTTTCTTACTTGATTGTGACCCTATCTGCATGTACAGTTTTTATAATAGCTATCTTTAAATTCAAGGTTGCTTTCCAGATGGGCATTAAGGATGTTGGTCAAGTGACAAGATTATAAACAACAGTTTGAGAGAAGAATATCTGGTCTTTTACTTGTACTGTGCTATATCTATGCAGGAAAATGTATGATTAAGAAAAGCAATTCTCCATTATTGAATGGAAATGCTTAGTCATTAAGTGGACCTTGAAAATCCTGCACCTTTTTTCTGGACTATCTGTCTCACCCCTTTTTATGCCCCTCTAAAATGGATCAGCCACCACTGGGATAAGTACACATGGATACCCAGAGTTTCTAGCTTTGCAACCATTATTGTGCACCATTGCCTACAGCACTGGATTAGACCATGATAATACCAGGACACTCTGTTTGTCTTCATTGCTGTCTGCTGTTATTCCCCAGAGTATGAGTTGTGGAGAAACATATTGGTATTTAGGGGGTGGGGTGGCACACAAAACTTGCTCTGGTGCAGCCTCATGAGTTGATAGGATTAGACTACCTGAAGGCTAAACACAGAACATTTGATCCCATTTATCTGACAATGTTGTTAAAAGGTAGTCTAATTTATCAGGTAGTTCACAAGGGGAGCACAGGAAAAGAGCTGACATTGTCTATAGCAAAACAAATGTGCCTTTAATGAAATCAGAAGTGTAAAGATTTGCATTCTTCAAAAAATAAACTAAAAAAGTCGTATGTCGTTGCTCTTTGAGAGAGATGTACTGGGAAGAGTCTGGATGCAGTGATGGTGATTTCAAAGCAAGGGAAAGGAGATACAGGAAGCAAATGTGTGAGGTTATATCATGCCAGCTAGATAACCATGTAAATGTAGTCAGAAAGCTTGGTGGGCACTTTCATCCAAAAACTGCATCAGTACTCACTCTGTAGAGTTACTTTGTTGACTGTATGTGTTCAATTGTGATCAAATACAAAATGACTATGGTCACAATAGTATATTTTAGCTTGTTCTGCCAAAACATATGAATGTCTGTGTTATCCTTTGATTAAAATTTTAAAAAAGTCAGACAGTTTCATCCACATACTGTCTGTTGCTCACCAACTGCAGTTTTAATTTTGTACAACACAGCTCTCTGTCTGTTAAATGAATAAGAAAGGCCACAGGAATGCACTTCAGATTATTGCTATCACAAGCATAAAGTGCTGCCCAACACCTCTATTACACAGACGTACCCACCCATTATAGCCATTTTAATGACTGTTCACATGTAAAATGTCTGATTGTGATCTAATGAATGAATAAATGCATCAGCATCCACAATAGTACATTTTGGCTGGTTGCTGTCAAACCCATAAAGAGCAACTTACTGCATCCCCATGCATGTGTGCATGAGCACAAACTTATATCCATTAAATAACTCCACTTTGATTACTCTGTATATCTCAGATGCCTGCTTGTGATGAAATAAGTGAGTTAATACACAAATGAGCCATTCACAGTTTCACTGAAGCATCCGTATGCACTGAGACTTGCATGGCTTAATCTTTGAGACAAGCACATCGGAGAATATTAGGATCCAACCTAACACTCTCATACTGGCAACTTCAACTACCCCTCCATTAACTGGGAAAACTACTCATGTACCAATATACTTGCCCAACGTTTCTTGGAATTCCTTAATTCAAATGCCCTGGACCAGCTCATTCTTACCCACATTAGAGGTAGCAACATCCTTGATCTGGTCATTACTAACATGGGCGACCATTGCTCTACACCAATAGTTAACTCTTCCCTGGTTAGATCCAACCACAAACTAATCACCCTGGAAATCCACATCCCCTCCTGCAAAGGCAACCACCATGAAAAACTTCTCCAAAGCTAACTTTAGGCTTCTAAAAACAGAGGAGGCTAACTTCATGGCACCCATGCAAATGGAGAATAGTTGCATGACTGCCAAATCATACACCAATGCCCTGTACAAACATGTACACAAATGCATGGATCTTGCCATACCCAATAGAACCAAGATGGTCTACTCCAAAAAAAGGAAGCCAATCTGCTGGTCCCCTGCCATAAACAACTCTACAACAGAAGGAAGAAACTGATGCGGAATAAGGTGAAGTCACAAGACTGGAAAAACTCCCTTATCAGCCTCAACAAAAAGTTGAGATCCCTCATCAAATCCCCTAAAGCTAGCTAGCTAGCTAGCTATGAAAACAGAATTGCAGCAGATAGTAAAGACAACCACAAGGCCTTCTATAGTTATGTAAAGAATCTCCATGTCAATACCCAGATTTGCTCTGAGATACTGCACAATGATACCTCCTATACCGAGCCAACAGATATTGCTAATATACTGGCCGACAGATTCAGTGCCAACTTTACCCCCGCCAAAGGACCAAACACAATACTGGTAGATTGCCAGGCACCCAGTATTACTGCTGCACAGGTTAAAACAGCATTGTCCAAGGCCAAGAATACAGCTTCCATGGGACCTAACAATATCCCTGGCTGTGTTCTACATGAACTACAGAGTGAACTGGCACCTCACCTGCATGCCCTGTTCAATCACAGCCTCACCTCAGGCTTTGTCCCTAACAAATGGTGCACTGCTACAGTCATCCCTCTCCACAAAGACTCTGGGAACTATTGCCCCATTAGCCTGATGAGTCTGATCTGCAAAGCTATGGAACGCATCACCATGGACCTAATAAACAAGGATATAGGGAATCTCCAAACTCTGGACTCCACACAGTTTGGTTTTGTGAAGGGTAGATCATGCCTGCTCAACATGGTCGACTTCTTTGAGTCAGTCACCAGAGCTGTGGATGAAGGCAAGGTGGTTCATACAGCCTACCTTGATCTGACCAAGCCATTTGATACCATTCCCCATTCAGGAATCATAGAAAAACTCATAAAGCTAGGCATCAACTCCTATATCACTAGGTGGGTTGCAAACTGGCTCACAGATAGAACCCACAGTGTTAAAGTAGTGGACTCCAAGTCAGACTGCTGGCCAGTCATGAATGGAATCCCACAGGGTTCGGTCCTGGGTCCTCTCCTGTTTGGTATCTACTTCTCTGAAGTCCAGGCCAACACAAAGGGTCTCTGGTTGACAAAGTTCACAGATGATTGCAAGTTGGGAGCTATTATTAACTCCTCAAGTGATGTTGACATCCTACAGAAAGGCCTCACTGAGACCAATGACTGGTGTCAGAACCATGCCCTTAAGCTCAATGTCAAAAAATGTGTCGTCATCCCCTTTGGGAAAACCCTGATTTCCATGAATTACCACATTGATGGTAGTCCACTGAACACAGAAGGTGTTATAAGAGATCTGGGAACACAGGTTGACAGCAGCCTCTCTTTTGACCACCACATTGCCACTGTGGTCAGAAAGTCCTTCTATGTGGCACATCTCATTACTAAGGGTTTTGCATCCAGGAAGAAAGAGGTCATTGTTTCCCTCTGCTCTTCCCTCATTAGGCCAATCATCGAGTACAATGCCATATTTAGCATGTACCTCACTAGACACCTGCAACAACTGGAGAGGCTGCAAAAATACTTCACAAAGAGGATCCTAGGCCTTAAACACTTGTCCTATATGGACAGACTCAAAAAACTCCAACTATTCTCTGCCACATATCACCTGCTTGGAGGCAATCTCTGCTTGACTTAAGCCATGTCTGACCCAGCTGTGTTAGAAATGCTACATCTAAAGAAATCCCAATACCTCCTCACCACACGCTCCAGTGACCTCAACCTCATTACCACAATCAGCAGATTCTGCTGGAGGGACAGGTTCATAACACAGAGGCTGCCTTGTTATGGAATAGACTTCCCATACATGTCAAACAGAGCACCTCACTGGCCCTTTTCAAGAGAAACCTTGATGAGTGGATGGGAAATAAAAAATTCACTCCGGGGATCACTCCAGTGGCTTTACTCGACAGATGCACTGGGAACTAAGGTTGGGTGGCATGATGTCAGGGTAATCCTATGGGATAGATTTGTAAAGGCTCCAGGGCCATTAGTCTAGTACATACCTGTGAACCTATGAACTTATAACCACAGTAGTATGTTTTTGATCATTGCTATCAGACACATAACAGTGGAATCCATTATAACTGCCTTACACAGACATGTTCATAAATTATATTCACTTTACTGCCAGTATTCTGTTCAGTCTGTGATCAAATTAATTAATAAATAGAAACATAAACATTAGATACAGCAATATAAATATTTTTTTAATTAAACACTTTTATTATTATTGAACATATCTGCTACTCCCGCATGGACTGGGCTTATTCTCTTCAATGGTGCTTCTTGCCAGTCTACAGGACAATATGACAGTTTTTTCTTTTACATATTTAATATTTTTGGTGGATAATTTTATTTTTGTGTGTGTCTGTGAGGGTTATAATGTGTTTTACTTTGTGTGTCTGACAAAAACAGAGACATGCACACATTTTTCCTGCATATGTATCTCTGCAAGCCCATCCACAAGTATGTTTATTCCAGCTGCCTCAGCCACCAATCGCTTGAGGTAGCCTTAGCCAATAAGAAGGGGCTACTTGCAGTTTTTCCAGCAGCCCAGAGGGCCAGGTCTGAAGTGTCATTTCTTCCCCTCTTAAAATGGCAAAAAGGCCTGTAATATGTGTAATAGCCTTATTCTTCTCCATTTGATTGTAGTTAGTAGTGGTAATGCTGGGCTCTTCTAGAAAATAGTTCAGCTGAATAAGATTTTTTTAAACAGAAATCAGGACTCTATATATGCAGAGAGATCAAAGTCCTTTAAAGGGGAAGGTTGTTGGGTATTTTTTTTTAAATAAAATATACATATAATTCTCTGCTAGTTTTTTCTCCCATGATGGGGGAGGTGCTGCTGCTCTTTTTGAAGCTGGGGAGAAATTCAGACATTTGAAGATCTGTACCTCAACTCTAGATGCATGTGTGTGTGTGTGTGTGTGTGTGTGTGTGTGTGTGTGTGTGTGTGTGTGTGTGTGTGTGTGTGTGTGTGTGTGTGTGTGTAAAAATGAAAGTCAGAACTAATCAAAGGAAAGCACACGACCATACTAAATCTTGCTATGCTTTTCAGTTTCCATTATTGTTTAAAAGTAAATGCAATAGTTACGTTTTATAACAGTATCATCTATAAAATGTAGACATTTTTGAAGTTTCAAAAATTTTTTTAGTATGTGCACTAAATATATTCCATGGCTGTCTGAGTGGCTGTTTACCAAAGACAAGGTACCAGTCATGCGTGTGTACACACACGTGTGAATGTGCATGTGTATATATACGTATTGGACATGTGTGTGTGTGTGTGTGTGTGTGTGTGTGTGTGTGTGTGTGTGTGTGTGTGTGTATAAACAAAAAGGAAGAAATTCAGGAGGGAGGTCTCCACACTATTTTATTAAACCAGTTTAGCACTTTTGTCCATAGATAGACTTCAACTTCATCAGAATGCAATTAAAATCAAAGTGGATAGTTTTATACCATAATAACAGTCACATGGTCCACAACATTGATTAGATACTTGCCACTAAAACCATTCTTAAAAAGACAGTATATAATAACTAAGGAAAAACTTTTTATAAGAACTAAACTTTAAATATTAGTGAAAAAAGATGAGCCAAAAAACATATTTATACAAATACACTTACTAAAGCATGAATTTTCTAGTACAACAATTCAAAACTTTAAAGAAAAGCCATGTAAGAAGCCAGTTTTAAGAGGCAAAAGCAACATTCAGTTTTAAAACACTGATTGAAGTAATTTAATTTAGCCCATGAAAAACAATGGCATTACTTTTTAGCTGCCACTGCAATTCTTTATATTCTAAGAAATCATCACCAGGTGCTCTCTTTCCCCCAAGTTCACATAGTTCACAAGAACAAAGAATTTGAAGGAGTGTCCCTTGATGTGTTTATATAAAGCATTTCTTTCATAATTCTTTTTTGTTTCATAATAATGCTGAAATATTCCACCCCTTAGGGTCCCTTTTGTTTTCCCTGTATAGAACCCATCACATGATTGGCACTTTGCCTCATATACCATAGCTTTACTACCACAGTCAAATTTCTGTTTAGGCATTACTTTTCCATAATTCTCAGGTATAAAACTAGTACCCTCCAAAATGGAACAACATTAGGAACAGTGACCACACTTTGACACATCATCTTTTCCCTTTAAGGTATTAGTCCTTTCTAGTAAAGATTCAAAACAAGAGTCCTTCTTGTATACAATTTTAGGGGTCACACCTACCACCCTAGTGTATTCTAGGCCTATACAAAAAGGCTTCATTTCTTTTCTATGATGGATTTAATGTTGAAAAAATCTATGTTAAAGGGCAACACTAGTGCTTTGTTGTATACCCCTTGGGTTGTCACATTTCTCTTATTGTTGATCGAGGGTCCTAACCCAGTAACCCCTCCAAGCAGGGGGCTGCAGCACCCTGAAGTTCTTTTGCTTTTAACTTCAATGAAAATTTGACTCAAAAAGTGTTCACCATACCCTCTACTTATTAACATACTTTTCCACTTTTCACACTCAATCCTGAATGTAAAATCATTCCATGCAAGCTAATCTTATGCATTGACCCTTGACGATGGACTTCTTTTAATGTGTTGGGTGCCAACTATCAAAGTGCAACAATAAGTTAGAATAAGTGGGCTTCCTGTATATAGTGGATTCAAACTGCATGAGGTTTTTATTTTTTGAGATAGATACAGCCAAATAATTAACCCGTTCTGCCTGCACTTCCATGGCAAACCTTCAAAAATTAGTTGATGTCTATATATTCGGAAAAGTGCTCAAATCCGTCATAGGTATCTGCCCAAAATAAAATAATGTCATCCAAATAAGGATCATAGAGAGACTAGTTGTTCCAATATCCAGACATGGGAATGTAATTAATCTCCTAGTAGGCCAATACCATGTTTGCAAAGGTAGGGGTGCAAGTCTTCCCCATCGCTACCCCATTGGTCTGTCTAAAAAGCTGCTTCTCAAAGATGATAAAATAGTTTTCAAGGACTGCCTCCATGAGTGTTCTTAATATAAGAATTTTAGTGTGGTCAAGTTCAGAGTTGAAACAAAGATATTCATAAAACCAGTCTAAACCCACATCATGAGGGATGACGGAAAACAAGTCGGGAATATCTATAGTCATAAATATGATGTTGTCAGAGTATAAGTTTTGACAAACCCTAGCCAAAATTCCCATGAGTCTTTAAATAAATGCACATTATTACAAAGTATCCCCTTAGTTTCAAAAGTGATGAATTTAGCTAATGGGAAACTTTTGGAAGCTTTTGCAACTACTATGGGATGCAGGGGGGGGGGGGTCCTGTAGTTTGTTGTGAATCTTTGGGAACCCAAAAATAGTGAGGATCTTGGGGGATGGGACCCAAACAAAAGTATGTTCAGAAAGAGTGATTTTGTTGTTATGAAGTAAATCTTCAAGTAACAAATCTATTTTAGAATAGGCAGTATTCATCTGGTTTAGTGAAATTACTTCATAAGTGTCACCATAAAGTAAGCTTAACATTTTGTTGATGTAGTCATTCCTGTTCATGATAACTAGCCCCACACCTTTGTTGGGTTTCGTCACTCTGGCTAAACTGTCCCCCATACATGTATTCAACACTTCCCATTCAGTGGGACTAAGGTTAGAATTTGAACCACGAGGTAAAGAGTTATTTAAAGGAAAATGCCACCTTATAACTAAAAAAAAATCTATTTTTTCACTCTATCTCTGTTTTCTGAGCTATTTTAACATCTCAAAATCATTCTGACTGCTTCTTATATAATTTTAATATATTTCCTGCAAAATGGCTCTCAATGGGGCTTGACATATCAATGTGGTCTTATTTTTCTTCAAGCCTTTTTCTTTCCTATAATCCATTTCATGTCTGCATTATATGAGTCATGCTAGACATAAGTAGGGTTACCACCTGTCCCACTTTGCGAGGGACAGTCCCTCTTTGGGCAGTTATGTCCTGCAAAACAATTGTAAAAATGGCAAATGTCCTGAGATTTTAGTACAAAATAATTTCCTATATTTTATGTAATAGTTGTATAAAACAGTTATTCTGTATCTGAAACACCTAAATGTTATAAGAAACAGAATAAGCAACTAAAATGCTACAAGACTAAGCTTTTATTTAGGCAAAAAGTGAAGTTCTGTCCTATGTACTGGCTGTATGTATGTTTCAACCTGCAAAATCTGATGTTTGTACCAAAAATGTCCCACTTTGGGCATTTGAAAAGGTGTCAGCCCTAGCCATAAGGAAGTAGTGGTGTATTCCCATTCCATTACAATATAATGGGATTAGTGTCAGTCACTGTCATCTTATATACTGTCTGTAACAGGACTGCCTCTTTTATTTCTTGAATGACCCACATTTGTGTGTGTCTCAGATCTTGTTTAATAGTATACTAAAGAATTTTACAGCTGCAATCAAAACAGTTGCTAAATTGCAAGCCTTTGTTCAAAGTACCTTTTTGTAGTCCAAGATAAATTGACATCCCCTCTCCCCACACTTTCGTAAATGTGCTAATTCTGAATTTTCTCTAAATGTCACAGACATCTTTGAAACTACATTCAAGTCATCTTAAACTGTAAAGTAGTTTAAACAACAAATGTTTAAAGCTTAACATTTCAGTACTGCAATGCTGCTTATATAACTTTGTCAGAAGAGGTGAGAACTGCCTTTGAGCCATTGATTGATCTGATTGCTCTGTTTTGCTATGAAAGGTATGTCTACATTGGAAGCATCTGTGAATCAGTGTAAGTTATCTTCCTCTCTGCAGTAAAGACAACGGAAAACAGTTTCACATCTCTCTGTCTTGTTTACAGCAGCCTGAGCTCCTGACTACAAATTTCTCCGTGTCTGTAGCATGTCATGTAGGTACAGACAAATTCCTCTGCAACGTATGTCAGAAGATAAGCTTAAAAAATGGGGTGGTCTTTCCATTCCTTTGATATCAAAGTGAGGACATTAAAGTTTTATAAAGTACAAGCAGGTTTCAGGTACCTGCACTGTTCTGGAATCATATTGTAGGGAGAAAAGCAACCTAAGAGTTGAGTTAAGCTGTGGGAGAAGGTGGAGTTTTCCTTTAATACCGTCCTAATGTCAAATTTACATATTTTTTAAAAATTTAATCCATTGGGTATAAAGGGGCATTAAAAACACTGAGTCTTTTACATACATTTTCAACAGTTACATTAATGCCTTCTTCATCTTTAAAGTAAAAACTGAAATTAAGCTTCCAAGTAAAAAGCTTTAACAATATGAAAACTTCACCAATGTTGGCCTTCCTGTCTACCACAAAAGTCAAACCTTTCTCAGACAGGTGCTGTGCTATAGTTGGAGATTTTGAAATCACCAGCACTGTTGAAAACTATTTCACAATGGTCTATTGCCAGTTTCATTGAGGGTTTCCCCTCCTCTTCACTGTCTGGTATGAGTTGCCATGAAATGAATTGTTGTTGTAGTTGGCATTCTACAACGCACTGGAAATGCATAAGCGCGGATTCCAGATATTCAAATTCGCTCTTATGCACTTTCGGCATTCTGCATTTTCAGAATTCGAGATTTCAGCATTTCGGGATTATGAAGTGAAACCTATATAAATATATAAATAAATAAATATATATATATATATATATATATATATATATATATATATATATATATATATATATATATATATAGATAGATATAGAATGCATATGTTTATAATGTGTGCATAGATGTGGTATATATAAATGTGTGTGAGTATGTGTGTGTGTGTGTGTGTGTGTGTAATATATATTTATATATGCACACACACACACACACACACACACACACACACACACACACACACACACACACACACACATATCTTGTCTATGTCACCAACTTGCAGCTGAAAAAGTGCACTATAACTCTGTAACAGCTTCAGTTAAACTAACAAAAAAAAAAATAAAAGTAGGAATGCTGTATAAACAAAAAATTAAGTTTAAGCCATCATAATAGATATCCTATCAATCCATTAGAAACAGTTGTCTTTAGGCTAGAAAATAAAATATAAACAGAAATAGCAACCAACTAACTGAAAAATATTATTACATGCAAAATAGACCATAATAACAAAGTAAAGATTGTTACCTAAAAACAAATATTTTCAAAGTCTTCATTACAGAATAAAAATATTACCAAAAGAGTAACTGGACACCATAGAAAATACATTAAAATCACTTTTACAATTAAAGAAGAAAAACACTCATGGAACAGCTCGTTAACAAAAAAAAAAAATCATGGAAACTACATAAAGTTTTATTCAACATACACCTTAAACACTGCGATTACACCATCACATCAGCATGAGTAGGAAACATTATTCAAACAAATGAGATACAGGGATCAAATTCCCATTATACAAATAATGTCTTGTAATGTAGATTAGGGAACTTGGTTTTGGGACTTCTCTTCAAGATTAGGGAATGAGTTTCTCGATGAATCATGAAGTACAAGATTTGTCATACCTCATACTCCTGACTCCCAACATTCCATTCATATCTATTTACACACACACTATGAGGGATAAAAGTGTAAGGTGTTTGGGATACCAAGGACAGATGCAAGCACATAAATATAAAATGAATACTTGACCTGATCAAGGTATTCAACTCTCTGAATTATCTTTGGTCCCACTAACCTCTTGAAGTTGTCACAGACAATACATCATTCATGTGGTATATCAACAGGCAAGGGTAAAACAGGTTGTACCCCCTTTGCAGACTAGCCATGTTAGCTTGGGATATAGTTTAACAGCACAGTCTCAGTCTACAAGCATCCTATATTCTATCACAACAAATATTTATGACAGTCAAGCTGAGCAGGGCAAGAGCAGGCCCTCACTAATGGAAACTAGTTCAGGGTGGCATCTAAGATTTGATCCATCTGTCGAGTTTTCCTCAAGCAGACCTATTTGCCTCCTTCCTAAACAATCACCTGGCAAGATTCTGCTCCAGGATCCCATGCAAGAAGACTTGGAAGACAGATGCCATTTCCTTTTCTTAGGCAGGAATGTTCCTATACACTATCCCAGGTACTTCTGAAGATTCAGAAGGAATTCCCCAAGATCATTGTGGTGACTCCCTTCTGGCCCAGGCAACAATGATTCTCCCTTCTTTTGGAAATGGCCAGGGGTACTTACCACAAACGTCTTCACAGAATGGATCTACTATCAAAAGATCAGGGTGTTTGATGCATCATGAACCCAATAAACTTCAACTGACTGCCTGAATGATAGGGTCTTAATTCCCTTTATGGGAATAGACACTCCTTCCCTCTACCCCCCCCCCCCTTATTTTTTGATTTGTTGTTTATGCCTCTGTGTTGCTGTTTGTTTTTTGTTTTTCCTATAATCATCTTTTCAAGGCTCAGCTGCCCTCTCCTTTGGTAGGAAAGCAGTGATGGGCTTTGTGTCCAAATGTGTCTTTTAGTCAGCTCAGCTTCAGCTGCCTGACAGTTTGGGTGCACAAAAAGTGCCCTGAATCTTTGGAAACTGTCTGGCTGTTCTACTCTTGGAAAGATAAAACCCATACAGCTAAGGCTACTGTAGCCGTGATCATCTGAAAGTCTATTTTATGGTAAGTTTACTTACACAACTGTACTTTCTCTACTATCTCAAGATACCATCTCTCATTTTGTTTCTCCCTTAAGTGATGATTATGCATGTAACACATGCTAAATTGTATTGCCATCTTTCTCCACTTATCAGGTAGTGCAGGCAGTTTTTGTCTAAAACATGAGCAATTTTATTAACAATTTGCTATTCTTCTGTCTTTACTATTTTCCCATCCATGTATGTATTATCATTTAACTTTTCCTGTCTGATACTGCTGATCTTCTTAAATGTTTAATCTGATATGCTGAGCTGAATTTGCCACAGTTTTGTTGGATGTTTTGTGAGAAACAACCAGAGTTTCAGAGACTATATTTTTCAGTTATCACATTTAGTTTTATGTGTTTCATAATAACTAATCTAACACTTAAGATTGTAGGTCATCTTACAGACTGCGGACATGACATTACACTAACATTAGCTTCTAAATGGTAAGGATCATATGTTTCTGATTGACAGAGGCAGTCAGTAAATCATCTCTTACATAAATCAAATTTGTGGGTCACATTTAGTTTGCACAGCTAGGCTTATAAGAGCTGTAGTAGTCTTTAGCTTAGTATACACCTATGAACCTATCCCTATAATTCCTCCTAATGAATTTTTACTGTCTAGTGAAGCCAAAGTCCTGAGCTCTGCAGGAGATTTCAAGTATTTTTCATACCTCTTGCATGCCATCTAAACTTCCATCACCAGTTACCTCTGTGTTTTTGTTTTAGTTTTTCTTGCTTCTTTCTATTACCCTAATTACTGTCCTGTAGCATTTCTTCCCCAAATACTTTTATAAAACATTCTTACGAGCCTAGCTGGCAGGTCATTTAGTCTTGCTTATCTTCTTCCACATCTATGTGTTTACTGATATATAGTTTTCTTCACTTAGCTATTGGTTCTTCGTAGTCTGAGTCCATCTCTCCAGTTTTCCTTTGCCACATCTCATAAACTTGAATCATCACTTCCTTCCTTACCCATCCTTTTCACAAGGATGTGACCTATATTTTTACATTGTCAATATCTATTTCTAGTTTCTTGAATTTCATCTTTTAACTTCTGTTCACCTTATAGGAAAGGTTTAGCCTCTTCCTTTCTTATCTGTAATCCCATGTGTTGCATAGATCTGCCTTCCTTCAAACTTTTAATAAATCCCTTTCTAGTTATACTTCTGGTAGGAATTACCAAGCTTTTCAATAGCCACCTGAAGTGTCCCTTTATATTCACTGGATTTTTTCTCTCTTTCTGATTCTCTCTCTCTCTCTGTTTTGCTCATTTTTCTTAACCTTAGAGTACCTCATCAGCTTTAACTCCTGTTTTTAACTCATGCATTTGGTAGCCCAAATACAGAACCTTTTCTTGGCTCCCTCTACCTTTTCTACCTTCAAGACTAACTGGTCTGGCATCCATCTTCCATTTTTTTCACATCAACGTTTTCCTCTTGCATCTAATCCCTTAATCTACATAGCTATCCATCTATGCATATTTATCCCATGCTCTGTTTATTGCATTAATCCCTGGGTAACCATCTCTCGTGGTCTTTCTGTCTTGTGATTTCATTGTACTCCATTGTTTGCATTATAATTAATAAATTACTTTAGCTCTGAATAAACATATTTCTTAAATTCTTGTCATAACTTTATACTTTCCACTATACATATTTTTTATGTCTTCCCATTTCTTTGCCATTTCTTCCTCTTCCAGAAAGTAGCATTTGTCTTTTTTTCATGTATCATCTTCCTAACTCCTGTGCCCTAATTTAAAGGGGACTAGATTTTAATGCCCACTTTTGTTCCATGCCTAGGTATATACAGTTACAATTTTAGCCAAAACATTCCTATCCTAATTAATAGGCTTACCCATCCTCCTGTATTAACTTAACAACTTTTCAGAATTTCATTCATTTTGCTTTATGTCGTACCCTATATTTAGCTTGTATATACTATAGCAGTGCTGAGTAGTGACAGGACATCTGAAAGGAAAATGAGATCTGAACATCCTTAAGAAATTTTTGAGCTCTCTAAGCTTTCTTTTTGTCACCTGTGTTGTTTCCATACTAGATTGTGTATGACTGAATTTATGTTTGCCTTCTTTCTGATTTTTATTTACTGTCCTTGACTAGTCTCTTCTGGTATGATTCCTAACACTGTTATTTTCTATGCCTGACTGCTCCCTTCTCAATGAGCTAACTTATCATAGAGACTGCAGCTATGAGAGTCAGCCCACCATAGTCTTTCAGTTTTAGACCGTTTTCTATTTGCCTTTTCTTACTTTCGTCCTCATCCCGTGCAATACATATGAGACAAGCAGCAAGGTACGTGATGCTTATTCAGAAAAACTATGCTGTCTGTCTCAGTTTATATAGTTAATTTTGTAATGGAATTTTTCCACATTGTCATTTGCAGTTTAAGTTTTGGTCTTTTACAGAGACATCGCTTTCCCATAAATATAAGCATTTGCTTTTTGAAGTGTTCTCTTTAGGTTATCAAATGCAGACTCTGTAAGTGAATTCTATTAGCCTGTAAACAGTTGCTCAAAATATGAGCCTTACATGTACAATGAAAGAATTATAAGAAAGTAAAATGTGTACATTGTCATTTATCTAGTTAACATTTTATTGGCTAATCTGAATTAAAGGGTACACTGCACAGTGACATGGGTGTAGCTGGGCATGTGGCTTTTATTCTATGGCACACCAAATACTTCGAAAAATGACTCTTGCTAGAACTGTTTTGAAAGTCCTGGCATACTTACCATGGTTATAACTTTAATTTAAAGATTTTGTTGAAAAATCTTTCTTCAGAATCCCTGGTTGGCCATTTTTGCTTAAGCCTTTCAGTTTCAGAATTTTAGGTTTCTGTACTAAAAAGCTTTGCAGTGCAGATGTACAGAAATATGTACTGCCTGGAGTGAAAGTAGACTATACTTGGGTCATGGTGGTGGTGGATACACTGTGGAAATTGGAACATACTTAAAAATTTCCTGGCAACACTCCCTTCAGCCATACTATATACACTGTTTCACTTTCAGTACAGCTCTTAGTGTAAATTAAAGATTAAAAATCATTTTAAATTTGCTAGAGCCTGTACGTCCTCTCTTAGGGTTGTATTTTACTGCTGGCATTAACTCTGCATGCATAATCAGTCTTGTAAATATTTCAGTCAGTTTTTTAGCATGTCTGTAGTCTTAAAAATATACATTTTGATAGGATCAGACATTCTGACTTTTATTCAGCTAAGTCTCAGGTTTATGTAAAGTACTGAATCTTAGTTGCTCAAAATATGACGGTGGGTTTGACGTGATGGTTATAGTCTTCTCCCTCATAAACACAAGATACAGGGTTTGATTCTAACCCTGGGTTATTGATTAGACTTAAAATGTCCCTTTGTTGCAGTTAGCTTAGTATTCACACATGAACCTAAGTATACCATTTTATATGCATTTTGTTAGAGATTGGCATAATGGTTAAGGTGTTTAGCTCACAAACAAAAGGTACATGGTTTAATTCTCACCAATGGATATTGGCCAGGCTTAAAATGACCCAGAAGGGCAAACAGCCTGGTACTTATGATGAACCTCTCTCCCTATACACTCATTTTAGCCACATATTCTCTAGTCTAAAGTTAGCTAAACTATCTTGAGGAAAAATACATATTGTGAGAAAAATAACATTTAAGTGCACAAAATAAGAGCAGATGCCTTGTCTTCATTTTAATTTTCACAAGTATAACCCATTTGCTATAGCTTCAGTAGAGGGAAATTTTAACTAAAAATCTATTATGTCATTCATGTTTATCTCTGAATTTAATATGCAGTAGAATATAACCTTTAACCTTAACTGTAATGAAATACACACTCAGAGTTTTCATAAGCAGTAGCAGTGAGCAAGTCAGAAAAATGTGAATTGACATCAGCCTCAAATTCTCTTCATTTTTGAAAGCCTGAAGAATTATTTCAGTAAATCTCTCATCTAGCAAATATCTTGTGTTCCAAGCTCATGAATGAATTTTTCCACCATACAGCTGGTGTACATGTTAAAATAGGTATTGGAACCTTTTTGTGTTGCATTTATATTTCCTTCTTTAGCAGCCATGTTGTCAACAATAATGAGAACTCTGGCATGATTTTTAATATTTTCACATGAGATTATTGTAGAGACATCAGGCTTTATAGTTATGCTAAAGCAAATAATACAAAGAAAACTATCTCTTCTATTAATACTTCATTTGATTTTCTTTGATGTCAGCTTCCTCCTTCAACAATACCCCTTTGGTCAATATATCGCTGTGTATTAGAAATGACATATGGCAGAATGAGATTGTACAGTAACAAGTAATAAAGACTGTAATTCATTCTATGCCTCATTGCCTAACTTATTTTGCATAGTGATTGTCATGCCTTGTGTTTAGCTTCTGGATGATTAGTCCAGTGAAATCTAAATAGAACCTCATTTTTTTTGGTGATTTGAAGATATTAACACAGCAATGCAATGTGCATTGGAGTATACATTCGACATAAGCACAGCGGGCCTTTAAACAAGATCATGACTTTAATACCAGCATACCTGGAGTATGCCTTTTGTCCCAGCATGCCTGTATTCTTGTTATACTATGATGTCAGTACTCGGATTTTGTCCATTTATTTAACTGATATTTTCAAAGTGCATTGTCTTTCTCAGCAGGAGCAAATCCGAACTGTTCCATTTTTAAGATCTAAGCAGTATCATAAAAAAGATAAAACATCAATACTGCAAAATCAGATCAGAACACCGCATATTTTATAGGTTCATAGGTTCATAGGTAGGTACTAGGCTATTGGCCCTAGGACCTATATAAGCCTAGCCAAATGGTACCCTGGCTTTTGCCATGCAAGAAAATTATTTTCCTGTGCCCCTGTCAAGCAGAGCCACAGAAGTGATCCCCGGGGTGAATTTCCTATCTCCCATCCAATTATCAAGATTTTTCTTGAAGAGTGCTAATGAGGAGGTTTGTTTGATATAGATAGGTAGTTTGTTCTAGAGTATGGGAAGTCTCTGAGACAGGAATCTATCCCTCCAGCATGTTCTGTTTATTGTGGTGACAAGGTTTAGGTCCCTAGAGCATGTAGCATGGAGGGATTGGGATTTCTTTACATGTTTAATTATAGTCTGTCACATTACATTAACTCATTCCCTCTAAGGGAGCTCTGGAAGCTACTACTCTGGTTTCCAGTGGATGTAATCTGAAGTCTTTTGACAAAATAGTTAGAGCCTCACAGTTCAAACAAATGTACATATCACTAGGACTGCAAGTGTTATTAAAGAAGGTCAAATGCACATAGCTCAGCAATAGCCAATCTTTACAGCTGACCCTTTATTTTTTAAATTCTGTGTCTTAACTTGAATTTTTAAGTCACAGTATATACTATAAATTGTAATTTTAATTATGTTTGTAAACAATTTGCAATCTCAGTAACCAGTCAAGCTGCTCTATTATTTAACAAACAATGGAAGCAGTATAATTCAAGAGCAGTTCATTTATTGCAAAGACATGAAATTCAGAGATTATTTCCAACAAAAAACAACCAACTCATGCTTAATATACTTTCTGGTTAATTACAATTTTTTCTTTATTTCATTTGCAAAGTCTCAGAGGAAAACAAATGCAGTTTTACAATTCCCGTTTTTTACTATGTAATAATTTGCTCTTAACCTTTTCTAAAGATTCCAGTTCCAGTTGCTTTATCTCTGTTACTATCTTCACTACTTCTAGTAAAGTTGATTTAGTCTTTGATTTCCATTTTCTAGTAATTGTTTTTGGCAGCCATCATAATTAGATTCATCAAGGCCTTAATATATCTAGGCAATTCCGATTCTGTATCATAGCTCAAAAAATTATTTCCTTCGTTACAACAACTTGCTCACCCAGTATCTTCAACAGAGCAGCCTGCAGGGAATCTTTAAAGTCTGCCAACTTATTAAACTCCCAGAAAATATGTTCTCAGTTAACTCTTTCTTCCCCATCACACCACCAGCATTTGCTGTCTACCTGAGGAAAATTTTTTTGGAGTCTATTTGGGGTATAAACATATGGATCTACTTCTAAAGCTCAAAGTTTCAAAACTTCAAACTTCAAATGGCAAGACCAGAAGATCAATGTTTTGAAACTTTAAAAATGAAATAAAAAAAAAAATAAAAGCAACATTTTTTTTTACATTTTTGCAAGGGGGGCAAGCCCCCTGCACCCCCCACAACCCCTGCTAAATAAATATACCAACTCCAAGATCACACTACAGAGAGGAAAACAGTAAATATCTCATTCCGCACTGTATAGCGATCTCCATTCAAAACGTTCAAAGTTTCAAAACTTTGATCTTCTAGTCTCGGCCATTTGAAGTTCGAAGTTTTGAAACTTCAAGAAGCTTCTGAAGGTGATCCAAAAATACCAATGTAAACACTTCCAAGCAAAGATCCTAAATCTTCTAGACTTTGTTGCATATTTGTGAGACATACATATATCATCCTATTGTTTCTTTGTGAAATGCTTATCCAGTTTCTCTTCTTAATCCTTTCTAAGCTTCTCTGATTGATTCTTATAGTTGACATGCAACATTTTATAGATTCTTCTAAAAACACTACCAGTTGTGGCCTTTCATTTAGGGCCCCCTATTTCTTTCTCTTTGCCTGTACTCTGATATCAATCTTTGGTAGGGAAGGTAATCTCAAACCTGCAGTCCAAATGATTTCTTGGCATCTTCACATTTTATTACTTTTCCCTCTTTAGTTATTTGCTCCAGTATCTTGGTTCCTATGCCAGTTTTTTCCAATAAATTCCAGCCCCCTCTTGCCTATTGTCTGTATCCCTAATTGTAGTCATCCCTGTCTCCATTCCTGCATTGGCTTAGTTCTTAGAATACTTTCTGCTGGGGTCTACATTAGAACACCAAATGTTCAAAATTTCGAGTGTTCTAATATTGACCTGTTTTCAGCGAAGAAACAGAAAAACAAATTATTTCCTATGGATAGAATTCTGTTGTCTATTTCTGTTGCTTCGGTATTTTCAGCACTGTGGTGAAAAGTTACGGGTCAGGTTCAGGTAAGTGTGCGATTGTGTGGATGTGAGGGTTAGGGCGGGGTAGGTGAGTTAGGGTTAGGGCGCTGGTGAGGTGACTGTGCGATAGTGATGGACCTTAGGGTTAGAGTTTGGGTTAAGGTAAGTGGATAGTTAGTGGTGTATGTATAGTTTAGTGTAGGGTTAGGTGTAAGAGTTTAGGTGTATGTGTGTGGATTGCTGTTTGTTTGGTGTGCTTGTGTTGTGTGTATGCGTTTTGGAACAGCAAATTTTTTCCCTAGGAAAAAATTCACTGTTCTGAATGTTCAGTGATTTAAATGTTCGATTCATAGGGTTCGATATCAGAACACTCAGAATTTCAAATGTTCGGTGTTCTAATATAGACACTTTCTGCTGCCTTATGAATATAATATTCTGCATGTATTCTCCTTAAAGGTCTGCATCCAAAATCCCAGTCTGTACTTGCTTCTTGAGCTTCCCCCCTGTTTCATCCTCATCTCTTTCCACTTTGAATTTTAATGTTCTGCTTGTGCTATGTATAGGAGCTTTAACTATGTTGCTGTTAAATACCCCTTCAAATCAGGTAATCCCAATCTACCTTTTTCTATTGGAAGAATAGGCTTATCCCACTTGACTCTTGTTGTCTTCCCTTCCCAGATAAAATTCTTCATCTCTTTACTAATTGCTATCCACAACTTCTCCACTGGTTGATAAAAATATGCCTGACCTGTATATAAGACTTAAGGGACTAAAAACATATAAACTGCTTCTCTCTAACTATTGATATCTATATAAGTGAGCTTCCATTTTCTCAGTTTTTGTATTATCTTTTATTTAGTTTCTTCTCAGATATCCTTAGCTACCACACTGGAATAATGTTTAATCCATACTCCTAAATACTTCATTTTATCATGTCCCCATAAATATGAATATTGCTGAACCAGTTCATGTGTGGGTATATAATTTACCGCTTTTGCCTTTGTTTTAGCTTCATTAATTTTGAACCCCCAAAAATTTGAAACTGTTTAAATATATTCCACAACACTGTAATGTCCCTTTCTGGTTTTGTCAGGTATAAAATAATATCATCTGCAAATAGAGCCAGCTTTTCTTGACTACCATACCAACTATACCCTTGACTTTCTGAGTCCCATATTTTCTTTGTCAATGCTTCTAAACATAATGCAAATAACAAAAGGGAGAGAGGACACCCCTACCTGGTTCCTCTGCTCAACCAGAAATTATCAGAGAGGACCTCACCCACTTTAATTTTTGCCACTGATCCCTCATATATCCTCCTAATTAACCTTATAATTTTATCAGGGAATACAAATGTTTCCATTGCTCTGCTCATAAAGTCCCAGCTTACTTTGTCAAATGCTTTCTCTGCATCAAGACCCACCAGCTACAGTGGTATTTTCTTACATTCTGCTTTCCTCTGGATCATCAGTGCTCTGTTAATGTTGTTAAATGTTTGCCTCCCTGCCACAAAACCACACTGATCCATATCTATCAATTTTGACATAACTTGTGCCATTCTTTTGGCCATTATAGACATAAACACTTCATAATCATTTTTAGTATTGAAACAAGCCTGTATGAAGCTGGATCAAATGGATCTTTACCCTCTTTAGGTATTACAGCTACCACCTCTTCCTTCCAGGATGTTGGTACTTCTCCTCCTCTTAAAATACTGTTAAACAAACCCTGCAAATCTTTATAATTTTTTTCACTCCTAGCTTCCAAATTTCCACAGTAATACCATCTATTCCTGGGGACTTTCCTGTAGATTGGTTATACATCACCATTTTTATCTCATCTCCTCCTATCCTG
Source organism: Protopterus annectens (assembly GCF_019279795.1). Taxonomy (NCBI): domain Eukaryota; kingdom Metazoa; phylum Chordata; order Ceratodontiformes; family Protopteridae; genus Protopterus; species Protopterus annectens. Next base: position 12,641,164 of record NC_056742.1, read on the forward strand.
TTAGTAGTTGAGCCTCCTCTATCTCTAACCTTGGCATATTTAATTTTTCATAAAAATTTCCATTTGTACCTTTAATTGATTTCCATATTTCTTTGCTTTATGCAGACTTTAATATAATTTCCAAAATATTTCTAACATGTCTACAGGATCCCTTGTTATTTTCTTTGTTATAGGCTCCCTACTCTTAGTGACAGCCCTTTCTACTTTCTATTGTCTGAATCATTGTGCTAAACGTTTTTGTGTTCTAGAGTTATTAAAAAACAGTTGCTTAACAACATTTTTTACTCATGCATATTATCGAGGCAATGCATTATTTTCTGTTTAGCATTCTGCAGTTGCTTTTCTTCTTGTTCTGTGGAATTCCCCCCCTATTTTATAATACTTTAATATATGTCAGTTCCTCTAAATAATTCTTGTTACTTCTTAACCATATCTCCCTTTTTTCCATTTCCACCCTATTTTTAAACTCCACTTTAATTTTATCCCACTCCCTAGCTATATTTTCAGAAGAAATTTATATCTTCTTCAATAGCTCTTGAATAATTTTCGCTGCCCATTCCTTAAATTCCCCTCTTTTCAATAGATAGCTGGGAAAGCTCCAGTGTCTGATTTTTATTCTATTACCCTGCATTTTTATTTTACTTATTATTGTGCAAGATCTGAAATAGTTATTGGATGTGTATCAAGACCTTCAATTAAATGCACATGTGCATGTGAAATGTAAATCCTGTCTAGCCTAGCCCAGTTTTTGTATCTTGGGGAATAATATGTAAATTCCCTCTGAACTCCTAGTACTGAATTCACATCTTCCATAACAAATATTTTCATAAATTTCTTTAAAAATCTACCCTCCTTTGTGATATTTTCCCTTCTGGACCCACAGGCACATCTTCGCTGTTGCAAATCAAATTCCAGTCCCCACTTCTAAGTAATATTCCTTGCTGAAAGCTGATTATTTCTCCTAGAATTTTCTTAAGCTCCATTATAGCAGTTTTTGGTGGAATATAAATACATACTGGTGTAATCTTCCTCCCTTGCCATTGCCCCTTAGTACTACAAATCTACCATTGTTGTCTTTTTTATCCTCTTCTATTAGTATTGGAGCTCGTCTTGCAATTAATATCAGTACTCCTCTCTTTTTTTGCCCCAAGTATTCCACTGAATAACCATCCTGAAAACCTTTCTTTATCAAATTCACATGTTCAGTTCTTTCCAAGTGTGTCTCCTGTAACATAACTATTTGCACTCTACATTTTTTAATATAGTTCACTACTCTTTCTTTTTTGTATTTGTCTGTGGGACCATTAACATTTAAAGACATTACAGAAAGCATCATATTCTTAAAAAAAGCATTTTACTCCCCCTTTATGTATAACAGCTTTTTAAATTCCTTTGTCTAATTCCAGCTTTTGTGTTACATGTATGTACTGTTTGGCAGGTTAATCTTTTATGCAGTTGTTTCTTGTCATCTACATTTGAGCCTAGGTCACATCTTGCAGAACTTTTTCTTTTATGGAAAACCCTCAAACAAAAATACAAACACACCTACAATACCCCCTAAAACCTATTAACTTAATAAAACACAAAACTGCATAAATATTCAAATATTAAAATTTACCCTCCTAATAGGAACAAATGTAAGACTTAAAATGGTGGCGCTTTATGTGGCAGTAGCTTCTTTGGCTGCCATTGTTCTTTTTGTGTTTTCTTGTTGTTTTCTACAGTTTCCATAGTTGGCCCATTTTTCTGGAGTCACTGGTGGCCTAGTGTGGAGAGGAGGCAACCATGGTGTTGGTGGATTGGTTGGACTGTTGGATTGTTTGGGATTAACTCAGGTAGCTTGGAGTGGTTGGAGTGGTGGGAATGGCTGGAGTGATTGGCCTGGTTTTGGCTGTACGGGCCTGTATGTGGAGTGGCGCTCCAGGAGGAGCAGATGGGGGAGACTGGGTACTGGATGGTATTGGATGGTGTTGTACCAGATCTGAGTGGATTGTGAAGGTGGAACTGGACCATTGTTGGTGAAGACGAGGTTGGTGTCAAAGTGGATGGTGGATTAAGACTGAGATTATGGAGACTGTGGTCACTGACCTGGATGAGGATTGTTGGTGGAGACCTGACTGTCTGCTTGGATGTGTGCTGATCTGGACTTTTGAATGTCTGTTTTGTTGGATTGGTTGAACTGGACTGGGACTTGCCACTGTGGAGATTGAGCTTTGGTTGGCTGGGACTCCATGTTATGTGTGGGTATATTGTTTATGTGATTTACTTGCTTGTGTTTTTGTTGTAATGGTCTGTGTTCTACATCAATGAACTTGAAGGAATGTAATTTCATTCAGCTATGCACTTTATGGTTGTATGATCTGAACGATAAGAAAGTTTACTTTACTTTACTTTAAAATGTTGCAAACTGACAGCCACACAGACTGACTTAAGATAACCTAAAAGAAAGGTTATCCATACTAAGATGCATAGTACAGCCTGTGGTTCTATTATGTACTGTCTGGTTTTATTTTATCTTTATAGCTCACTCAGCTGGGAAAACACTTGAATGCTTTCAGAAAATATTTTCTCCAAGCCATTTCTCTTTATCAGATGGCCTGCTAGAGACATGAGAACCATCCACAAAACTGTTTACTAGAAAAAAGCATTATAATATTCAATATTTTTTTCATTTATGTACTTTCTCTTAAAACTTGTTACTAGATTAACCGTATGGTCTTAACACAGTCATTCGTTTATGCAAGAATGAGGAAAAGCACACTCATTTCTTTTGTCATGCTCTTTTAACCAGATCTTTTTTTTTAGATTGCAGTGCCTAAATTTCTAAAAATTGCACAAGGAGAAATAGTGAAGAAGGGAGAAAGAAGAAAAAAATGAAAAAAAAAAAAACAGGACCACTTATTTACATTAGTATACCCATTACACTTAAATTAACTGACAAAATTGACTTTATAACATGCAAGGAAAATCATCCCCTATTAAAATAGTACTATTAAGAAAAAAAATTGTTTTACTCAGTTAACTTTCTCCCTCCTCTTCCATTCTCCTGAGTAGTTTTCTGAACATTAATGATATGAAGTACGGCATATGCTTTAGAGTCCCCTGCAAGTTTAACAAAGTCCAAAAATGTCCAGTATTTCCAGATTTTCTTGTTCTTTTCCTGTTCATCTCCATCTTGCAAACCCTGTCTCTTCTTCATTTCCAATGTATTTTCGATTCTTCTATTCAGCTTTCATGATTTTCTCCCCCTCTCAAGCATTTTTCATTGAAACACTGGAAAAAGTTTAACTGGCACAGTCTCTCTGTGGTTTTTATTAACAGAAAAACAAGAAGCAGAATCTCCTTGTGTTTCCCAGCACACTTTTTGTTGGACAAACTTTTGTATTTCTTCTTTAGAATGAACTTCATCAAAAATGATTTTGTTCCTCCAGGGAAAAATACTCAGAAGACAGCTGGGTACAACAGTTTGAATCTCACACCTGCTTTTCGACATTCCCTTAATAATGGAATAAATGTATTCCTCTTCTGCCTGGAGTACAATGAGAAGTCATTCTCCATAAACACTCTACTGTCTCCCACTTTTAGTGCTTTGTTCTTCTGTTGCAGTTTTGTCAGAATCAATTCTTCCTCCTGGTAAGATTGCATCTTTACTATTAAAGATCTAGGTTGTTTTTTTCATAGCCAGGTTTGAAGCATACTCACAATGTGCCCTTTCAATTAACAATTCCTGTTGTGAAATACCAGTCCAGTTGCTTATTTGTACTTTCATAAAATTAATACATTCTGTTCTTTCCAGCTTTTTGGGTTCAGCAGAAAATCTCAGGTTTTCCCTACATGCTCTGTCCTCTAATTCTATTATTTTTTGAAACATCTCTTCTTGTGCACTTATATTCAGCCAGCTTTTTTTTCATTTTGACTTCCTAGTCTTGCATTTTTCTCATCTGATCTGAATATCTGTTTAAAGCGGCTTCCATTTTACCAGCCTTTTATTGTTTGAGTTGATATATTCCATCAGAGTTTCATTTATTTTAGTCAGATCTGTGTGCAGTTGCCTTATACATTCTTCTAGATTACTGGAAATTATGTCTGTAGCTTGCACTGCTTTTTGCTGAATAGCTGCAATATTTTCCCAGTCAGTGTTTTTTTTTTTTTGTTGCCTTTTATAAGCTGATTTTCTTCAGGTCCTCTGTATTTCTTTTTTAGACATCTAGGCAGTACACTTACTAAGCAGTTACTGAAATTTATGCAGAAATCTAGGTCCACTGGCTTTCGTTACTAAGTTTCTGTTTTCAGACTGGGAGAGATAGAATTAAGCTGCTACTCAATATGCAGCCATCCTGGAAGTCCCCAACAAATGCACTTTTACTAGATAGTCTTTATTATTCAGGTTAGGTCAACCTGCCTTAAAATTTTGGATACATCCACAACTTTTGTCTAGTCAGAATTCCCCAGTAATCAACAGCTCTGGTTACAAAACACCCTCTCCATGACTGGTCTGCCTTTTTTATTAGAAGGGGATATGTTTTTCTTCCATTTGGGTCATGAGTGTAGTATCCTTATCACATCATACCCAAAAACTTCAGTTCCAGACACCCCACATTGGTTGCTAGTTGATATTGTATAATGCTATGTGCATACTATCAGCAGCATTATGTTCACACAGCCAAGAGACTAAGCATATGTCTGGATCAGTTGGTTGTTGCAAGTTGTCTATGGAAACTACAGTAGAGGACTTATCCACTTTAGCCTGCTCTATATGTGCAGCAAGGACTATCCATTAAAGCTAAAAATCAGATAAGTGGAGGATAAATGTGCTTAAATTCCCAGTGAGAATTTAGGCTTGAATGCAATTTTTCCCTTTTGCAAGCTTAGGACTTTAAAATCCTAAAATACTGAAATCTTGCAATGAAGACACTCAGGTTTCTTTTCTCTTTTCTGCAGATTTATTGGACAAGTGCTTTTGTCAGGTCATAAACTTACTTCACATGGCTTTTCATGTTCAAGAAAACCTCAGTTTCTATGTCTTATGTTAACATTTTGATTATAATAACTAACTGTGGCTGGACATTAGGCTATGGGGGTTCACAGGACAATATTTCCTTTGCTCTGTTTACAGTGAAGCACTATACCAATTATATTGGTGTACATTTCAGAACTCACTGTCATCTTTAACCCAGTGATATATTTACATTAAGAATGTTCTTAAAGCACAGTTAGTAATTAACACTTTAGTATTTTTAACCTTAAAAATATAGATATATTAACTTGGAGCAAATAAAAGATTTTCAATAAATATGTTCCTAAAAGAAAGATTAACTTCATTTCTTTAAGCAGATAGAAGTAAAGGCAATAATGTGTCCTTCTTAAAAGCCAATATGCTGTGTTAAGTGAGTATTGCGGCTCACTTGATTGTTCAGATATACAGACAATTATTAACCTGATGATAGTATCAATGGTATGTAAACAGCATTTAATATCTCTGTAGCTCCTTTAGACAGAGGTTAAGTGTCACTGCAGGTTTGTTGCCAGTTGTGTAAGCTTTAAGATAAAAATGTTTAGTAGCTTTTGTGTAGCATTTGGTGGCTGCAGTGGTGCAGTGGTTAATGTTGTCACCTCACAGCAAGAGGTTCTCTGGTTCAATTCTCAGCTGGGGTGTCTTCTATGTGGAGTCTACATATCCTCCTTGCGGGAACGTGGGTTTCCTCCAGGTGCTCCGTTTTCCTCCCACATTCAAAAGACATGCACTCTAAATTGACTGTAGGTGAGAGTGTGCGTGTGAGTGAGTGAGTGGTACAAATGAACTACTGCAGCAGGGCTAGCCATCTGGTGCTGTAAACCTTGGCTCAAGATGATTGTCACTACTGAAGTGACACCCAGACCCCATGTGCAAAATGGGAAAAAGGGGTTGTGGATGGATGGAGTAGCTTATTTAGAGCAGACTAATGCAAATATGGAGAAGCAATATTGGATGCCTAGGGGTATCACTACATTAGTCGCAGAGAAGCAACTGGGGGAGATACAGGGATTAATTTGACTTCATGTAGTCATCTTAATGTTTGACTGCAGATGGTGTACTTGTCATGTACAGGTTTATTTCTAAGATTAAGATTATACTTAACAGTGGTAGATGAAACATTATGATCTTTAGCAAATTCACCCTGCATATGGAAAATACAATTTATGGATTAGCTGAAAACTGAATCAAGCAATATCATGCTAATATATTTATTTACCATAGGAAATTTTTGAATGGTCTGTGTGATCTTTTAGCTTGGAGGTTTGAAAAGTTTTTCTGTAGCCTTCCTAATTCAGTATTTTAAAAGCCTGCTTAATGTCCTCAACATTTTGTAAGGTGAAAGAATGTTTAAGGTTAGGCTGCAGGAACATATAAGAGACATTAAAAATAAAAATGTGGATAACCCAGTGGCTATGCATTTCCACCAGACACATGCAGGGGTATATACTGATTTAAAAGCTTGTATCTTAGAACAAGTTTATGTGAATGATACTGTTGTGTTAAAAAATATGTTGCTTTATAAGGAAACAGTCTTTATATTGAAATTTAGCACATTATTGCCTCAGAGCTTGAACAAAGAATGTGATTGGAAAGCCCTATTGTAATGAAGTGTCTATAACTGGAGTGTTTTAATTTTTTGATTGATTAATTGATGAATGGTTTTAGAGTTTTTCTATTTAATTGCAGAGTTATTTTCTTTTTGTATTAACTCTAAGAAGGCTGCGTTTGCTGAGGTACCAGAGTACTTGTTTGATATTAAATTTGTATCGTGTCAGCTTTGCATTTTGTTTTTTTCACTAGCCTTATTGTTGTTTGCTTTCTTTTATATTTTGTTCTGTTGTATTATAACTGTGATATCTAGTGATTTGTTATTGAAGTTGCCATGTATGTTCCGGGAAGATGTTGTGGAACCTTCACATTCTACCCAGAGAATTAATTCCCAGCATGGTTCAATAATGAGAGATGTTTTCTTGGAGGAGACTTCAGCCCAGGGCATTGACCCTGCTAAAATTTGGGAGAGGCTGTTGGAGGAAGGTCAACATAAGAAATGCAATAATTCCTTCCTGAGCATTGGTGGACTTGGTGCTGGTAATCTCTCTGTGGCTATTTGTAATAATATTGATTCTCTAGAGAGATTGCTAACTAAAGAAAATGTTGTTCACTTTAATATTTTGGGATTGAAACGTCATCTAGAACTTGATATTACGCCATGGGGTCTAAGGTTTGTGAAAAGCCCTACCACTCCCTTTGATTTCTCTGATGCTACAGATGCCCAATTTGAAACTAGATGGATAGTAGAAGCTCATAAGTGAGTAAAGGAGTGGTTAGAAATTTTGCTTGAAAGAGATATTATTAAACAATGGAAATTAAAAGAAGAAATCACTACATCATTTTCTGCTCTGTCTGGTCAATTGGGCTCAGTTCATCTTGAACAGTTACTTTGCTCATTTAATGCTAAATTAGAGGAGAGTTCCAGAGATATTATCAAAAGAAAAATTAATAAATTGGAGAGAGATCTCCGTGATTACAGCTCGGGGAACATTTTCAAAAAACTAGCCAGTCAGAACCATCAAGGAGATCGCATTGCTGCTGCCAGTAAATGGAAGAGACAAGCCAATGTCTCCTTTGCTTCTTCTGAGGTAACTAGTAGTGCGGGAGAGTTAGAAGGTAAAGAAACTGCTTATCCTCTTCTAACACAAGCTAAACAGCCTAATTACCCGCAGGACAATTTTCGTAACTTTGGGAAACAAGGTGATGACAACAGGAATCATAAAAGTGAATGCTACGAAGGCAAGAAGGATGGACAATATAATAAGTACAACAGTAAGAAAACAAGATATTGACTATGAAAATGTTTGTAGTTTGATTAAACAAACTAATGTTACTGAATGTGAAAAGTTGGTTGTTAATTTATCTAGTATCTGTTTGACTGCCACAGAATTGTCAGTGTTGCAGTGTGGGTTAAGTTTATTCCCACTGTTCTGCCAAGTTGACATGTTTTAAAAATAGAATGTTTTCAACTGTTTAGAAAATTGTACCTGCTGGATTATTTTGCAAATAAGAATGATGTCTCTGGGGATGTTTTATTTTCTGAATCGGATGGGGAAGATGTGGAATGTGATTTGTTTTTTTCTTGTGAGTCATCATTTGAATCTGATGATGCTATTAATGCTTATTGTTTGTTAGACACTTCTAAAGTTCCTTATAGAAGTAAATGTATTCCTCCATTTGTGAATGAAATCATTCAGCAGTTTTCCTTAATGCTTAACTATGCTTTGGAAGCTAGTTTATTAGAGTTTTGTAAAGGAAAAGATAACGTGTGTTACAGTTTAACTAGAGAGGAATGGAAGGCACTACAAAATCTTAGTGAAAGAAAGGATATTATTATTAAACCTTTCGATAAAGGTCAAAAGATTGTTATTTTGCATTACACACAGTATCCTAAAATGTGTATGGACCAACTGTTGCATGGAAATGTTTATAAAGTAGTAGAGGATAAGGATTACTATAAGGCTATTGAAAGCTTTAAGGAACTATTACAGTAAGGATTTAGACTAGGCTATCTCATGAAACCAACTATGGAGGTTATATTTAAAATACAATGGTGCTCATTTGCTAGATTTTATTGCTTGCTGAAAAGCCACAAAAGTATGGACCCCCCCCCCCCGCCAGGAAGGCCAGTAGTGGCTGCTGAAATGTATTTTGTACACAACATTGGTATAATGCTTCATTCCTACCTATTACAGTATGTGTTGAAGCTAGATTCATACATCAAAGAATCTTTTTTTTTGTATAACTTTGTTTTATTAAATTTCATAAGAGTAGTTAAAATATTCTACATCATACTTGTATCCATCACATAATACATTTTTTAAACAATCAAAACAATTCTAAACAACAAAACTATGTACAATGCCCATAACCTAGTCTATTTCAATTAAATTTCTTACATTTTATCCAATAATTTTTTAAGCTTCATCCAAGATCATTTCTTTTGTGTTATTCTTGCTGTTCTTGAAGCGAGAGTTTGAAGTTCTCTATTACATACAATTTTGGCCAATAACAGAAATTCAGAAAACAAAAGATCTGTTTTGCTTTTCCAATTTGTAGTGATACATTTTCTAGCAATTGCCAAGAGGGACCAAAGCAGATGTACTTGAGTTTTTGGAATATGTTCTAGTATTGGAGCATTAAACAGTAAGAGTGAATTTGAAATTATACACTTATCTGACCACAAAGCCTTAGCAAATTCCCTAAATCTTTGCCAGAAAGGAGTGACAGTCCTGCATTCGATGAACATGTGTGCCCAATCCGCACATATATTTTCATCACATCTCCAACACTTGCAGGCGGTATTATTTGACATTATAGCTATTTTTTGTGGGGTTATAAAGCATCTATGAATATATTTCCATGTAAAAAGTTTCCAGTAGGGAGATGAAGTTGTATGGATAACTGATTTGAGTATTAATGATTTATCATTTTCTGTAAAGTTAAATTTGTTTGTTTTTTCTATGTAACTCCAAAGAGAGTTCTCAGGTAACTTTAAATCAGTTCTTAATGTTTTGTATAACTTAGATAATGAAAATCCCATGTTGTAATTTGTTGAATTTAGTTCACATAAAAGAGTTATTATTTTAGGTTGTGAAGTGATATCAGTCACTTGGTTACTTTTGAATTCATTTATTAGAAATTCTCTGTAGGTTTGAATGTTTAACCAATTATTTAGATTTATGTTGTATCTAGCTATAAGACTGTTTGCTTTATATAAATCATTTGTGCCTAAGAATTGGTGCCAAAAATTTAGACCATTACCCTTCATCTCCCTTATTTTCTTAATATTAAATGAATCTATGCAATTCTTTGTGCGTGCTATGGGAAATATTAAGATTAGGAAGTTTCTGGCTAAATGGATTTCATTTATTATTCTTTTAAAATTGTTTAATATATAATTGATACTATATGGTAGTTTCTCATTTTTATTCTCTTTATAAACTGAGTCCTTTACTGTTAAGAAGATTTTAATATTTTCTGCAAAAATGTCATCATTCATTGATTCTTCTGTGTCGGACAATAAAATAGTTTTATGTAAGTTTTTCCAATTAGATGTGTATTTGTGACTTAACCATTGACTCATAATATGAAGTATAACTGCATCGGAATAGAGCTCTAGGTTTGGAAAAGCAATTCCACCTTTTTCCCATTCTCTGTAATGCCAATCATATCTTATTCTAGGCTTTTGCGGAAACCATAGAAATTTAATTAGGAGTGTGTTAAGTTGTTTTATTGTTTTTTTAGGAGGACTAATAATTAGGGTTTGAATGAGGAACAGGAATTTTGGAAGAATGCACATTTTTATTAGAGATAATTTCTCTTCGAAGGTGAAGAATATTTTATTCCATTTGACTATGAGCTCTTTAATCGTTAATATTAAGTTTTTATAATTTATTTGCACTGTTTCTTTCCAGTTAGATTTTATATGTATACCTAGGTACTTAAAAGTATTATTTGCCCAGTTAAAGTTACTATGCTTTCTCAAATCTGAATTCATTTTTTTGTTCAATAGTAATGTTTCCATTTTATTACTATTAATTTTTAAACCTGAAATTTTTTCAAACTGTCCTAAAACTTTTATGATGTGTTTTATTGAAGAATCAATATTTCCAATAGTTAATATGATATCATCAGCGGACAATTGTATTTTGGAAGTATAGTTTAGATTAACAACAAAACTGGTAATATTTTTATCATTCCTGATGCAGGTTGCTAATGGTTCCACTGCTAAGGCAAATAGTAAAGGTGACAAAGGGCAACCCTGTTTAGTTCCTTTCCGTATTTGTTTTGACAAGAAGGCTCCAATTTTGACATATGATATAGAGTTTTTGTACAAGTTATCTATTAATTCTATACATTCTGGGGAGAAATTAAATGCTTCTAGAACTTTAAATAAATACAACCAGGATATACAATCAAATGCCTTTTCTACATCTAGACTGATTATTGATAGTTCTTTCTTTTTCTTATTTGCAAAATCTATTAGAGATAAGAGTCTTATAACATTATCCTGAACTTTCCTGTTTAAAATAAAACCAGTTTGGTCTTCTTCTATTATTTTTGGGATAAATTGATTTAATCTTTTCCCTAGTATTGAGGTAAAAATTTTGTAATCTATATTTAGCAATGAGATAGGGCGGTAAGATGTTACTAATTTAGGATCCTTATCTTGTTTTAAAATGGGGGAGATAATGGCATACTTCCATGCTGGGAAGATTTTTTATTTTCTCTAAATTCTCTAAAAGCTGCTGCTAGAATTTTTAAGGAGTCTTCTGGCAGTAATTTATAAATTTCCCCTATAATTCCATCTGGTCCTGGGGCCTTGTTATTTTTAATGCTTTGGATAGATTCCTTGATTTCTTTTAAAAGTATTGGTTTAAGCAAACTAGCATTTTGTTCATCTGTTACTTTTTTATTAATGTTCTCCTTCAGAAAATTGCTTTTGAATATAATGTTATCAGGGTTTATGTTGGTGTTATTTATTTTCTCATAGTGTGTTCTAAAATGCTCCAAAATTTCTTTCAAGTCTGTCACTTGCTTTGGTTTCATTTTTGTGTTATCAGTAATTTCTTTTATATGGTTAATTTTCGCTAGATGTTTCGATTTGACTGCCAGTCTGTGTAAGTTTTTGGGGTTTACTGAGTAAGACTGAATTTTAAGTTTCTCTAAGTTTATTGCCACTTTGTGATTTACAATTTCTGCATACCTTGCATTTAATGATTTGAACTCTGAGTTAGTTTTGATATCTTTAGTGTTTAAATTCTTTCTCATATCATCAATTGTTGATTGTATTTTTATTAGTTCATTGTCCCATTGTTTCCTTTTGTTTAGATACCAATTTTTGATTCTGCCATATAGATATGATTTTAAGGAATCCCATAAAATGGTTTTTGAAGTCTCATTATTATCATTTATATCAAGATAGAATTTTATTTCGCTTAGAAGCCATTCTTTAAATCCAGTAATAGTGACAATGTATGCTGGTAATCTTTGCCATGTTATTAGATCTTTTGGTATGATATTAACCTTGAATAATATGGCATTGTGATCCGATAGTGGATAGGAGCTGATCAGAACTTCTTGTATTTCAGAAATTAAGTCATTAGTAACTAGTACTTTATCAATTGTAGTTTGCGTACCATACCTATAAGAGTAATGAGTGTAATTTAGTGATTGTGGTTCTTTTATAACATATATGTCTCTAAGGTCTAGTATGTCGATAAAATTCTTCAGTTTCTTGGCTGCTGAGGACATTATAAATTTATCATTTTTAGTGGTGTCTTTTGTGGAAAGAAGACAATTAAAGTCACCTGTGTGTATTATTTCTCCTTTGGCTTTGGTGGTTATTAACTCTAAATGTCTATTCACAGTTTCTGCTCCAATACCTGGTATCCAGTATGTATTCACTAAAGTTACATATCTTTTATTAATTTGTACAACTACTAGGCATAACATGCCATTCTTGTCCGAGTATGTGTCTACGATTTTGGGAATTGGTAATGAGTTTTTCCATAATATCATTGTGCCTCTTCTTTTGACTTGATAGTGGGATTCTGCTAGAACCGTATAACCATTAAAAGATATTCTATCCAAGTCTTTATTAATAATATGGGTTTCTTGTAGGAAGACTATATCTGCTTTGTTCAATTTCAAATATTTAACTATGCTCCCCCTTTTAATAGGATTATTAAGGCCATTAACATTTAAAGACAGGCATTTATATGAAAACATTTTCATGGATATAAATGTATCTGATGGGTTTCATTATGGGCGGGTATTTCAAAACAAGATTAACAAAACATTCGTAACTATATACAACTCTAAACATGGAAAATTAAATTCCTGACTTGATGAACGTATCATCCAAGCCACCATCACTAACAAACCTATGCCCAATCAACCTTATAGTGATGATTCTGCCTTCTGCTGATTATGTATACAGATAAGTGTATTCATTGTTTCCTTTACATTGTGTTTTATATTGAAAATCAAGAAGACTCAAGACTTCTACTGAAATATTCTATATGGATTTGAACATACATAAGATACAGTTATGATATGAACATTCTTATTCTTTATATTAGATAATGTTTAAAAAAAATGGTTACATACTCATATTTCAGTATACATTTAACTGACAAACAATATTATAAGAAACTGAAACAGATATAATCAGTAATAACTCTTGATTATATCTAAAATGTGAGTAATATGCTGATATGTTATTCAGATTTACTAATTACATTAGTGTTTCATGTTGTAAAAGAGTTTAATTAGTAATTAAATAATAATCCTTAATTTTTGTTTCTTTTATCTCTTCACCCTTTTCCTTCACCGTTCCACCACTGTGCTCCTATAGTTGGTTACTGCTCTTATTGTACTATATATTTCCCTTTGTATTCTTAGGCTTAATATAAATATCTCTTATTATTACTTGCAGTGCTAAATTGTAAGGTTTATATGCTATGAGGAGAAAATTAAATTAAGTGTATATCTCATTAATCAATTGATGTACACATGTAAATTATCTGAAGATTGTATACATTCACACTTTAATTTCATGTATTACATACTATTACTGCTCAGGATCCTGGGTGTGTGCCTCTAAGAATTACCCTCCTATATGCTATATTTCATATTTAGACTTTTCTATATGACATAGTGTACTATGCCATCATATATCTTGGGATGTTCAATAAACATTCAATAACTGTGTTAATACACTATTAATGTGGTTCAACCTTTTTTCTCTTTCTTCTCCCCTCCCATCTTTACTTTCCTTCTTCCTCACTCCTTCAAGCTAAAGAATAAAATTATATATATTTCAACATCCTCTGTTACATAACTTAACAATTGTCTTAGTAGCTTGGTGATGTATGCATTGCTACTGGGGAGATGAGTCCATCTGCACTTCTGTTTGATGTTTAATTCTTAGGCTATAACATTACTAAGTATAAGAATAATGATATTAATAATGTAATGACTCTGTTCTGAATCCACATTCAGTAAAATAAACCTCATCCCTTCTCTTCTTTCGTCCGTTCTCTTAGGACGTTTATCTAGTTTAGCTTAGTTATCTCTATTTCACTACAATGTGATTTATTAATACCATAGCATATGAACAATATTCGTATCTTGGAACATAAATCCCTCTGTTGGGACAAAATGTTAATTAAAAGATTTAGTTTAATAAAAGATTTGTTTCAGTCCTTTTTAAATTAATATGCACAAAACCTCAAACATCAGATTTATTTCCCTGTTATGTGTCTTTAAGAATAACCTTCATCTGAAACTTCTAACATAAAAACATCCTAGTTAGTCTTGACACTAGGAAAGCGTTTCAGGTTTGCTTATGCTCAACAATGTTTGTCTAACAGTAATCTATTTATTACATTCAAGTACATAAATGTACTTACAAATGTCTGATAGTGGCACACACGCAAGCTGCATAGATAAAATTCCGTTTTATTTTTCTCTTTTTTTAGACTTGAAGTCATTATTTAAATGTTTTAAGCTAGTTTGTAGCTTTCACGACTGTGTAGCTGCTGTAACTGTTGTAATCCACCATTTTCTATCGTCGCAGATGATTCCTGGTGTGCGCCACAGGGTTAAAGGTCAAATATATCGCAAATGCAAAGTTCCCACGGTCTATCGCTGATCTGATGATCTGACAGGATTTGAAAAGCTCGAGCTTTAGTTCTTGTGAAGCTTTTGTCAACCCTTAAAACAACTGAATTCTCGAGGTGAGTACAGGCTTTCCAAATCTATTCAAGCTTTGGTGCGCTCGTGCATTATTAGTGAAAGCCATTGTATGTGAGAAAAAGAAAAAGGGACAAGTGGGTTAATACTGATTATTAAAGAAACATTTCATTAACAGTGCAAAAAAGATACTGAGTGTGTTCCTGAGAACACTTAACCCACCCCATTCCATTGACTAGCACTATTCTTACTTTCTAGTTTTTTCCTTTTTCTAAAAAAACAAAGTGAATAAAAGTATCACAAATTCAATACATTAGTACTAATGTTCGAGGGTGTCTTTCTAGCCTTATATGATCAAGTCCTAAGCTTCCCTCCCATCATGAACTAAGGTTTAGTTTTATCCTGCTCCAGACAAGTTTCATATTAATATTATAAATTTCTTATAGTAAAGGTGAATGAAAACGATCTTTTTCCATGCTATAGGTCCTGTTAAGTACAACAAGGTGTATTTCTCAATACCCTACACCTAACAAATTCAATGCTCCCACGAAGCCATATCAATCCTTTGAATCTGCTTATTATATATAATGGGTAATAGCCTAATAAAATGAACGGGTAGTGGAAAAAGATGACATACTAGGTTATTTAGCAACAGGAGCAAACAGGGTGAAAGAAAAGGAGAATCATGTATATATATTTACATAAGTATATTAAACAACTTTACCTCAAAGTTTTGTGTTGATCTTATTTCTTCTTCCTTCCTCTCTTCTTCCCTTCTCTTCTTCCTTTATAAGAAAGACTACGATCACTGGAGGTTATAGTTTTTATATATTATTTCCCTTTAAGTTTTTTGGTGGTTTTGTCTGTCAGTGTTGCCTTGCCATTATTAGCTTGTCTCTTTAAACTGGGTAGTGACAAATCCATATCTTCTATTTTGTCAAGTAACTTGTGTTTTCTGACAAAGTCTGTCGCTTCCTCAATATTGTTAAAAACTTTTTGGCCATTCGGAAGTGTGATTTTTATTCTGGCTGGAAAAAGTAACTGGGCTTTTATATCAGCTTTTTTGAGGTCTTTAATGAGAGGAACACACATTTTTCTTTTTGTCATGGTTACAGATGTGTAGTCATTATCGAACCTAATAATTCTACCATTATCTTGAATAGGATTCCCTGTCCAGGCAGATCTTAACACTAGATCTTTATCTTGTGTTGACAGGAATTTAACTATGATCGATCTTGCTGAAGATGAATTACTAGATGAAGAGGGGTTTGTCAGTGACCTGTGTGCCCTCTCAATTCCATAAGACAAGGGTTCAGGAAGATTCAGTACCTTAGGCAGCCAGTTATTCAAGAACATAACCATGTTATTTCCTTCTGACTTTTCAGGGACTCCATAAATTCTGATATTATTTCTCCTTGATCTTGATTCTAGGTCCTCCATTTTCTCTATTAATGCGTTGTTTTGTTTCAATAGAGTATTTATTTGGTTTTCATTCTCCATCTGTCTTCCATCTAATTCATTTACAGACTCTTCTAATCCTGTTATTTGTTCTGAATGTTTAGAAATAATCTCCTTTAAGTCTTCTATCTGCTTTTTACTCTCTTTCTTTATATTTTCCATGATGTTTTCTAAATTGTCCATTTTTATAGAGAGATCTTGTATATTCGCAATTATAGTCTGTAAATATTTTTTCATTAAACTGTCTTGAGCTGAGGATTTTGAATGACTCATGACTACAGCAGGCTGTATACTGTTGTTGAAGTCCTGACAGGAAGTTTGTGCGAAAAAATCACTGAAAACTCAACTTTTTTCCCAGCTGCTAATCCACTTTAGTAGTAAAAGTATTTGTGAGATGAATTTTCCAGTGAGTTTAAAAAAATTCCATTAAAATCCTGTCAGAAATGAAGTTTATAGGCAGAGCATCAAAAATCTGCTGCTCTCACTCTGACATCTTGGCCACGCCCCCCATCAAAGAATCTTTTGATTTTCTAAGGAAAACTGAGTCATTTAGTTGTGAGGATGGATTTTTTTGGATTGTTATTGATCTTAAGAGTCATCATACTATTATTACACATACAGTGGGTCTAGAAGCTCTTAGATTTTTTTATTGGAACTAGTCCAGTGAGTACTTATGTTATTGAATTATTACATTTTAGTTTAATTCATAATTGTTTTGAGTTTAATGATTGTATATATCAACAAATGCAAGGAACATCCAGGGGTGCATCTTTTGCACCCATGTATGCTAACCTAGTTATGAAGTTGTTCGAAGTTGATTTTTTTGTATAAACTGGAATTTTTAGGAATTATGTTGTTTTATATTGTAGGTTCATAGATGATTTGATGTTTTTTATGTAGGGGGTGAGAATTTAGTGGATTCTTTAATGGAAGTTCTTCAGACTAATCATTTTGGTCTGAAGTCTGATGGTTTACAAAAAGGAAAAGTCTGTTGTTTTTCTGGATATAGAGTTGGATATTAGTTATAATATTATCAATATCAAAATACACAGTAAATTTAATGATGGAACCCATTTTTTTGGACAGCAGGAGTTGTCATCCTCCACATGTATTGAATGCTTTACCATATAATGAATTGTTAAGGGTGAGTAGGTTATGCAGTACCCTGGAAACCCTTAAAGATGAGATAAGACAGTCAGGCATAGCTTTTAAACAAAGAGGTTATGGGGAAGGGTTAATTATACATTCCCTAAATAAATTGTTACAGTTAGAAAAGAGGAATGGTGATTTGATTGGGAAAGGAAATTTAGTGAGGAGTAATCATTGTAAGAATTTTGTATCTGGGGAAGATAAAAAAAGTATATCTTGTTACTTCCTATAATGTTTACAATGACAAGATAGTTAAGATTGTTAAATATTATTGGCCTTTTCTTCTTAAAGGTAGGAATGGCGTTAAAGATTTGCGTAAGTTTCCCCTTATTTCCTATAAAAGAGGCAGAAATGTCAAGGATATGGTTGTTCACAACCAATTTGTTCTGCCCATGGAAACCTTTGAAAGGTCTTTGGCCACTTTAGGTACATTTGCTTGTGGCAAATGCTCAATGTGTAAATATATAGTTAGATTTTTTGATAGAATAAATGGGATAAAATATAAGCCTGTAGCAATTTATCCTTGTGTCACAAAGGGAGTGATATATGCTTTGTCTTGTTCCTGCAGTCTCTTTTATATAGGGGAAACCAAAAGAATGCTTAAGGTTAGACTGCAGGAACATATAAGAGACATTAAAAATAAATTGGATAATCCATTGGCTATGCATTTCACCAGACACATGCAGGGGTGCATATTGATTTAAAAGCATGTATCTTAGAACAAATTAATGTGAAAGATACTGTTGTGTTAAAAATATGTTGCTTTATAAAGAAACAGTCTTTATATTGACATTGAGCACATTGTTGCCTCAGGGCTTGAACAAAGAATGTGATTTGAAAGCCCTGTTGTAATGAAGTGTCTATAACTGGAGTGCTTTAATTTTTTGATTGGTGATGATTGGTTTTAGAGTTTTCTATTTAATGTCAGAGTTATTTTCTTTTTGTATTAACTCTAAGAAGGCTGCATTTGCCAAGGTGCGAGAGTACCTGTTTGATATAAAATTTTTATCGTGCAGCTTTGCATTTTGTTTTTTTCACTAGCCTTATTGTTGATTGCTTTCTTTTATATTTTGTTGTGTTGTTTTATATTTGAAAGAAGATTGAGACCTATGTGATACCTACACCCCTTTGTTGTAAAATCCCTACCATTGTCCCTTATTCTGTTGGACAAGGTTTTACGCAGTGTGAGTCATTGTGGGCTTCTTTTGTTATACTGGAAAAAGTAATATTATTTTCTGTCTTGATGCTATACATGGGTGAGTCGCCATTTTGATACTTTGAGGGCGGCCGTTCTGTTAACCTTTTCAAATATAGTCATGGCTTAAACACTGCAATTTTTTTTTTTTTTAAGGAACTCCATGACAGTCTAGGTGATTCAATGACTGAAGAAAACAAATTTTTTATAAGTTCATAGATTCATAGATGTTTACTAGGCTAATGACCACAAGACCCTTTTTAAGCCTAGCCATGCATCCCAAATCTCTGACAAGTTCTGATACCCCTGATAAGTGTAAGCATGGGCCTGAGAGATGAACCATTTACAGGTTACACGTGTCCATTAAAGACATAGGTACCAAACCAGGGATGAATTTCAGGTTTTCTTAAAATTTTTATCATTATGAAGGCCACAATACTTACAGATTTATGTAGGCTAAAACAAGCTAACACTTATGTCACATTTGTATTGCCCATATTAAAACATAAGCATATAGCCTCACAAAGACTGCAAGAAGATTGTCTATGTACTGTGCATATGGATGGCACAAATAACATACTGAATGATAAGAGTTGTTAGGTTGCAACGAGTACACCTACATCTAGATCCTCTAGTTCTAGTAACTGTTTTACTGGAAACAGTTTAGCTGACTTGATTTGCATTTGTCCCTTTATTTTTGTTAGTGTAAGATGTATAAAACTGCGTCAAAGACTTCAAAATACATTTGGTGGTTTAGAGTTGCATTTCAAATAGAATTTGCAAAAATGGTTAGTTTAGAAGACAGTCATGACAAATATTCTACTAAAAATCAACACCCTGGACTTTTATTAAACAAATTGAAAAAAGAGTGTAATTATTGTTGAGGGAAGTACGAGAAAAGAACTTAAAGGGCTCAGTGAATAGTGCACAGAAGATAAACTATGGGAAATGTTCAAGGATATTTTCAGCATGATAGCCAGCCCTGCCGAAGGTTTTCAAATGTATGTTGTCGATAGAATACACTGAATTTTTTTGGTCTGTCCTCTCAATCGGATGATCCTTTAAGACTTGCTTATGTAAAACTTTTCAATGTTGCAGACATATTGTTTTATCTCTTGGCTTCAAAAAAAGAAAAAGATAATAAACTGGAATGGCTTAAACGTAAAAAAAAGATATTGCAGGTTTATTCAAACAGGATAGACTGGAAGGATTCAATATAACAGAAAAACATTCAGCAGCTGATACAGTCTGGCATAAAATTCAAAAATTCATATCTTCATACAATTCTTTTTGAAAGGTTCAGAACACAAAGCAGTTTTATAAAAAACAATGTTTACAAATTTACAAAGAACTTTTATCATTTTTCTATTTTGTTCTTTTTTATTCAGTGTTATGATTTGTTAAGTAATGCTTTTGCTTTTTAAAGTAATGCTTTTGCTTTCCAAGGTATCTATTTACTGCATATTTAGTCATCTGACTGACTATAATCTCCCTGGCTCCACTGTTAATTTTCTGAGTGCTGAACAAGTGTTTCCATAATTGAGTACTCCAAAGTGTTTCTTGCCCATGCTGCACTCCTATATGTCTGGAAGACTTGTGTGTTATTGCTACAATACAAGATGACAATTTCATCAAGATGCATTATAATAATATAGGCTGCTATTATGTTTGAGAATTAACTCACTAATTCATTACAAATTCTTGCAGTATGTTAGAAACTCCACATTTGTCCACTGTAGGGGGAGTCAGAAGTCTTCCTTACGTATCATGTTCTTCAAAGTGCTCTGTGTTACAGACTTTTTTCATTTAACTTTGTACTTGCTGTTCTGAGGCATGGAGATTTACACAGAGAGATGGTCACAGTCAACTTCCTATAATTTCTCTCACACAAATGCACAGTTTGGATTGTAAGTTTACTCGGTGGTATCATATTTTCTTTGCATTGTTTTGGGATGACCTTTCTACCTTGTGGGATTCAGATGGATTCTGTAGTTTAAATGCTTGTTTTGTGTATGGAAAGTCGCATGATTTTCAATTATTGCCATTTGGCATTTGTGCCCATGAGTCTAGGCAACTCCTCACTCATATTCATGTTGCAACTATGAATAAAAATTGGGAGTCTTTTTGCCTTCCCTTATCATCTTCTTCTGTACATGGCAAGAGCCTTGGATTCTATTGATTTTCAGATGACTTCTAATTTGAGGTATTATGGGTTTAGAGAGGACTTGGACTCCCCAATATCTGAAGATACTCTGATTTGCTATCGTAAGTCTGTTTGTTCTGCAGTATATGTGTAAGGTGAAGGGTCTTAACTGTGAATTATAATATGGCAAACTCCCACTGTAACTTAAAGTTGACAGAGTGTTTGCTTTATTTATATTCTTTCCTAACAGCTTTTCATATATGCAATACTGCAACTTAAGCATACAGTATGGATGTTGTTGGGAAGATTAAGTGGTGAGAATTCTGGGTGGTGATCTGCTTTGTCTCTTCCTGCTGAGTTGCTTTGTAGAAATTTACTTGGTTCACTGCATGTCTGAATAGCCAGTTCACACATTACTTTAACTGTGCACACGTATTTCCTTATTTAGCCTCTAAATGTGCTTTAGCAATGTAAATATCAATGATTAACATGTAGCTCAATATCTTACATCCTAATATATCATTTTAGAACCTGTCAGTACTCTTATAATTTACTTTTTCATTAATCGGGATGACAGTTATTTTATTTCCTAAAGAGCTGAGTCCTGGACCTATTTTGGACTTTGCTTGTATATCAGAAAATATAATTTAGTCTGCTTGCTTATGTTTTTTAATGCACAGAATAGATGTCTGCTAATGGATGGATGATTCTTACAACCACCTATGACTCAATTTATACATTTCATATATTAATGTCTTGCAAAAGTAATATAGAGAAAGTAGTACTTGGTTTCTGTTAGAGGTAACTCGTCGTCTTAAGCATGGTGCACAATAAAGCTTTATACCTTGGGATTCTTATGATATTGCAAATGTTTGTCAACCATGAACATTTAAATGCATTTACTGTGAAAATTTCAAGTAGTGAGCACAAAGAATCAAAGTACAGTCTGCATTTCACAATTAAATTAACCAAGGGGGAAATGGAACTAAAACAGAAAGCTTGGAACTAAAACATTTCAATCTATATGCTGCTGATCTGTCAACTACCCAGAACAGGGACACAGTGATTTTGTTAAAACTGACTGTATTTCAGAATTTGCATCATTTATTTGCCTATTAAACAGTCTTTTATGCAATCTTTTTTCCTCAAGTGCAAAATGGCCCAGAAGTTCCAGTAGAATGCTTGCTTGGACTCAGAAGGTTAAAATTCTCTGACCACCAAGACTTTCTTTGGCAATGTAGAAATTTTATTGGAATCCTTCAGGTTGAGTGCATGTGACCTCCAGGCTATCCATGCCTAGGAGTTCCACTGGCAAATACAGATCTCTTGCTGAATTCCCACTTCAGAAATAATAGTCCAAGCTTTAGATAATCACTTTAGCAATGGAATCCAAATATAATTAGACAAGACTCCTTTGGCACCTAGATGATTCCTACCATCTTGAAAGAAACTAGGACTTAAAAAGGCACAGGTTAGAAAGTGATTCCTCTTCTGTAAACTCAGGCATGCTGGCTTACAGGGGCAAGTCCCCCATCTCTCAAATGAAATATAGTATCCTGATTAACAGCTTTCCTACTGCTGTTTCCTGGTCAAAGTACTCCACATTAAAAATATGTTGCCAACCTATGTGAAAATTCTTTCATTTTGCCCTTTTGGAAAAGTCACTTGTAGAACTGCCACATTGTCATGATGCTTAAATCTGGGACTTTGGGGTGATGGTGCAAGTGTTTGTTTTTCTGATCAGTGTCTATTTTATGATTTTCTTGTTTGTGATTAGTTTTTGAAATAGGATGGTTAGAATGACATGTTACTGATAAAGCATTATGTAGTAAAGCTTAATTTGTATTTCACTTGAATCTTCAAATACATCAGGCAGCCTTGACCTTCATTTAAAATATATGCATGCATATTTTTTAAAATAGAATATTTATTGCACCTTGTAAAAAACATATTATACTTTAAACATCAAGCAAATATCTGTTCTAGCACTAAGACATTATAATAAAATCTAAAACAAGTATACAGTTAGATTAAACTGTATCCTCCCATAAGCAGCAACAGTCATCTCAATATTAGCAGTGGAGTGTTTCTTCCTTTAGTGTTGAATGTTACATTTCCAGTGTCATGACAGGTGAATTTAGAATGCGTATGTGTCCATAAAATGAGAGGATTTTTATTTTGTTAGATAATATATAAAATTATTGGAGAGGTCTTACCATGCTCTCATACCAATTTTGTTACCTGACCAGCCACTAATAATTTGCCAAGTACATAAAAATAGTTCTGCCAATGTGTTTCTACTTCACAAAAAAAAAAACTGGTTAACAAATGCTGATAGAATAATTCTTTTCAGGTAGGTATTTTCATGTTTAATTTGTTAACCCACAATAGCTACTAACGGGCATCCCTGTCAGGTGTGGTAGGGATATTCATGTTGGACATTTAGTATTGTCTAATTTCCTTTCCCATATTTGTTTTATTTTATTGCATTCCCATATCATCCAAGTATAATCAGCAAGCTCAGTATCACACCTCCAACATCTAGGCTCTACAACCCTGTATACTATTTCTTAGTCTATCAGGAGATTATTGCCAAGTATGAATGACTTTCATGTAATTAAATTGTGTGAGGTAAGGAAATATATTGTATGCATATAAAATTGGCACCTGATTCCACTTGTTATCTGTAACATAAAGTGCAGAAGTTCTTCCTATTGAATCTAACTCATATAATAGGGTTAAATTGCATGTCCATAATAATCTTGCAGACCAGCTTCAGCTTAATCATGTTAGGAAATTTATCCCTATGGATGTTGACCTTAATTCTGTTTTGAATATATGTAGACCATGTATTATCCATTATTTGTATATTTGTATATATTTCCCTGTACTGATTTAAGGTGTAAGTTATGCCATCAGTGGATATTCTACACTGGAGATTTTCTCTATTGTAACATATGTAAAAGAGATGCCTGCCCCAATTTCATTCCAAATATCTAGCACATGATATATGTACCTTGTAATCCAATTTTTCCAAACTGCCATTTCTTTAATAATTTTAATTTTAGGATTAACCCAAATTCCTTTTCCTCTCCATATTCCATCCTTCGATGCTCCAGGCAAAGTTTCCACTCAAACCACTTCTCCAGTCTGTGTGCATCCCAGATTTTGTTGAAAGTAGTTCATATATCCCATTTCATTAATATCCAAACTTCACATCAAAATATATAGGCTTTTCATGATTTGGCCTGTAGATATTGTTGCCTTATTGCAACTACTCTGTATCCCCACAAAATTGGGACTCCCATCCTCCTTGATGCAGTGTTTTATTCATCTTTTTCATAGACACTCTAGGTTTCTGCCCATGCCAAATGTAATCAAAAATGTTTTTGCTTAGTCACTATGGCTCAAGATCAAGTCATATGTGAGAGATGCCATATGATAAAAAGTACTTCAAGAAGTCAGAACATTTTAGTCACCTATATTTATGACAAGAAAGGGAGGTACTGATTTTTCCATATACTAATTTACTGAATAAAAATCATTATTAAAAGCTTTGTGTTGAGAGTATACCCCTGCCGATGTCAGAGGATGAGTGAATCCCCATGCAGATATATTGCTGTTTCACACGCAACAGCTACTCTACTTGTGTATATGATGTTAATGGAACTGTAACTGATTTAGTGTCATTGCAATTTTGAGAATTGTTTAATTTATTCTAAAACAGAAAAAAGTTGGGTTTAGGATTTTTCTAACAGAAAAATACAATTGTCTCCAAATCATGATCTAAATATAAATATCTTCCAATAGATTTAAACCATAAATATGAAAGGTCAAATGCAAGACTTTGTTGCATTTATAACTAAGATAAATAAAGATGTTGAAACAGATTATCCCAGCAGAGTACCTCAATGCAGTCCTACCTGTTATGACAAAAAATAGTGCCTATTCTAGCTACTGAGTTGGAATAAAGTATTACACATGTCCTAGTATACAACTATGTACCATATAAAATATATAACTCCAGAAAGCTGTTACATAAGACCCTGCACCTGAAATTATTGTTAATAGCATCAAATGCCTCTAAAAATATATGAGAACTGCAAAGCCAGTTTCTCCTTTTTTTGTCAATGTTTCATTAATGGACCTTGTTAGGTTTACAATATAGTGTCTTTCATTAAATCGATTTGGTAAAATTTATGCATGTATTTTTATAACTTGTAGGCAAGAGGGCATCTTGCAGAGGTTTGGGTAGTAGGATAACTTCAGCTTCTAAAAGTTTACTGTTAATATTCTCCATTGCTTCATATTCCAAGAATAGCTTAAGGACTAGTTCTATCAACTTTTCTGATGTTGCTTATAAATCTCTGCATTTATCCTGTCTAACCCTGAGTCTTACCCATTTCCGGAGATGAATTGACTCTCCTAATCTTATCCTTGTCAATGGGTTTAGCTAATTGGTCTTTGTCAGCAACTGAGATAGTGGTCAGTTGCAGTGACCTGATGTACAGCAATGAACTTTATTCATTCTGTGTATACTGCCTCATAAAATGTAAGTGTATCTCCTTAATAAATATTTTATCAATTTCCAGTTAATCTATTGTAATCTGCCCTTCTGGCATGCTTACCTGTTGAACCATAAACTCCCTTAATCTTTCCTATCCTTTCCTATCCATAACTTTTGGAGATTTTATGCCTTTAGCCCAATAACAGTCTTTATCTCCCCTATCTATCATAATTATGGATCATCTGTAGGGTTTTACACTCTTTTTAACATTGTTCAAAGTCTGAAATGTAACCTTGTCTCGGTATCTACTAGACCTAAATTTGTGTTCCATTATGCTAATTTTCTCTTATATCTCAGGCACATTCGGTTAATTATCGAAGTTATCTGCTTTAGTGAGTTGATACCTTTGCTGAAGACCATTTTTAAATTATCCCCATCTCCTTTTCTGAGGGTAAGTACTTTCAGACATTGCCCCAAAAAGAGGTAACCCAACTCTAAATGCTTCCCACATGACTTCTAGTTTATAACCATAATGGATCAATGCTGCACTGAAATGAGTTTAAAAATACTGTACAACCTAACTTCCTCACCCTCCCGCTACCTATGAAATTCTACTCCACACTGACTGCATTCAACATCATCCCTCCCACAAATGTCCTTATGGTTCCTGTAGGCATTCTAATGAAGGATCAAGTTCTGTGTTAAAATCTCCTCTCCACACTATTTTTTTCATTATGGGTAATGCATGTTGCATCTTTAGTTTTAAATCACCCCATGCCAGAGTGTCGTCATTATTGAAACCATAAAAATTAATGATGTAATAATGTCTCATTACCTATCCAAAATTTCAGCATGAATCATCAACCAACATTATCTTTATACTATTCCTCCACTTTCCTTAGCAATTATAGTTTTACTTTCCGTCCTACTTAGGTTTTCACTTGTAGATTTATACACATTATACATATTCATTTTATAATTTGTTATTGACACACAAACCTGATGAAGTATTTATATGATACGAAAGTGATCTTTGTTGAAAGTAGTTTAGTTTATATTTATTACTATTTACGCTGATAGATCTCTAGTGGTAGATCTTTTTGTTCATTAGCTAATCGTTTATTAGTTAGTTTCTTAATTAATATAGTTTGGATTATTTGTTTAGCCTGTTTAAAGTATTAATAAGCTGGCCTTATATTGTAATTTGTCTCTTCCTTTTTAGTTTCAGTTTTAGGTAGCACAGAATCTGATTACACTACAGTGTTAAGGGGAAGAGGAACTTGGTTAAAGGAATGATTGTAATGCTTTTATTGCTCTTAACAGAACCACCTCTGTAACTACTCCCTTGCTCCAAACAACCTGATTATATATAAATAAGGAATGTTTTTGATGCTTTTCATTATACTCAACTAGGATCAATTGTTTTTGTATTTCAGTAAAGGATATTCCATTTTTAACTCAACTGTGGACTACCTACTATTTTCTATTTTATTATTTTGCAGCACATATTTTACAGTTCAGTTTTCATTTATGAACTAGGTGCTTAACATAATTCAGGAAGTGAGCATCACTCCCTCCACACTGCAGAGTTTCTTCTTGGTTTATTTTTGACCCAGTATAGGTTGCAATACAGTTTGATTGGGTCTATGTTCCCCTACTGAATAAAAAAAATCTCAAACGGCTAAATATCATACTTAAAACATCAGAATGGAAAATTATCAAACCACTACTTCTTTGAAAATGAAATTCATTGAACGGCCATAGTTGGCCAACATCACGAACACAACCAACCGAGGTAGGGGGCTGTGTCCCCACAAGCCCACTAACTATTTTTGAACTATAATTATATTGATGAAATTAATTGAACAGCCATAGTTGGCCAACATCACAAACACAACCAATCAAGGTAGGGGGCTGTGTACCCACAAGCCCATTAACTATTTATACCAACTTTAAGATCGCACTACAGTGTGGTATAGGACAGATTTAAAAGGTTTCCCTTCACTTAGCTTATACATTCCTGATTGTTGGCCAACTATGATTTTTTTTCAAAGGTGACATCTTCTGAGGGGGACTTGGGTGAACCCTAGCCTTCATCCAGATCTGTATCTTCCATGAAAGACTCTTGGGAATCCCAGCTATCCCAGCTCAGGATCCAAGTCTTCCCCTCTGCAGTGAACCTCTAATGTAGCCATGCACCTCATTTCTAATGCAGCTGATGGTTCAGTCAGAGCAGCAGACACAGATCATACTGTCCGATGGCATCTGAATACATCTTTGTGATTTTGCAGAAAGCTTCAAGACATCCTTCATCAATATCCCTTATGATGGCTCCACACTTTTTGGGCCCAAAGTGAAAGACACTTTGACCAGTAGCCAGCAGGATGGCAGGACTCCTTCTGCAGTAAGCATTTGTTTTTCCACACCTGAAAGATTCTACTCCAGGAATTGGAGAGCTGGAAAAAATGTGATTTCATAAGTCAGAGGTCTTACCAAGACTCTCCTGGTGATAGGCCTCCATGTGGCAGAGGTGGAGGGAATCCCAATGGATGTCACCCTAGAACAGTGGAAGACCTCATAATCAGAGTTTCAGCAGTCCCTTTACCAAGACTCCCTATCAGCGTCCCTGAACGGTTGACCAACAGCTGCACTCTGGAGGCAGTCAGGGACCATTTATCTCTACATTTATCTCTGCAATACCAAGCCTGGCAAAATTTAACAAGAGACAAGTGGATGTAAAATAAAATTTCAAGAAGCTATCTCTTGTCCTCCCATCAAGGAGAAAAGGATTGCTGACTTTCCACCCGGTCAGTGGGAAACAGCAGAAGTGGAAATTTCAAAGCTATTAGAAAAGTATCAATCGGTCCTCAAAGACCAATTAGGATACAGAGTCTACTTAAGGTGGGGATCTCAGACCACTTTTGGATCCCAGCCATCTCAACCAATTTATAAAACAAACAAAGTTCTGGATGGTCACAATTTAGTCCATATTGCCTCTTCTTCTATTTTTTAAATTACTGTTTGGCTGCAACACTCCCCTCTCCCTTTGTGTGTGCAGTGTGCTTGCTTTTTAGATACTTTCTACCTTTCTACGAGTTGTCCCCCACCTCACCTTTGTTGCTGTTTATATTTCAACTTCTAAAGAGTGAATTGTCACCATAACCTTGGAAAAGTACATACTGACAGAAATCTTTTTAGATACTTCCCACCTTTCTTGAATTGTCACCACAACCGTGGAAAAATATTGTTACCATAACCTTGGAAAGGTACATACTGACAGAAATCTTTTTAGATACTTTCCACCTTTCTATGGGTTGTCCCCCCACCTCGCCTTTGTTGCTGTTCATATCCCAACTGCTAAAGAGTGAATTGTCACCATAACCTTGGAAAAGTACATCCTGACAGAAATCTTTTTAGATACTTTCCACCTTTCTATATAGGTTGTACCCCTACCTATCCTTTGTTGCTGTTCATATCCCAGCTGCTAAAGACTGAATTGTCACCACAAACATGGAAAAGTATATCCTGACATAAAGTCCCTCATATTTAACAGAAATCATGCCTTATTTGCGTAGACTGTAGTGTAATTTATGTGTTAAGTAGTGTGCACATTTCGCTGGGACAGTATCCGTGGGCACCCTTACCATCATAATACCAAACTTAGCAGCCTTTCCTCATCTTGCAACTTTCTAGCAAATACAATGAGGAGAAGCTAGCCATTTGACTACCCTATTTAATTTCACCTAGTTTTCCTCACGTAGGCAATACAAATGGATGCTTGTTTTTAAAAGCCATTATCCATACAGGTGTAGTTTTGTTTTTTACTTACAGTACTGCTGTCGGTAATAAACAATTTTAATTTCTTACACAAGAAACGTCTTTTAACATGAATCATACTTTGTCTCAGTTATTTTGCAGGGTTTCTGATTGTTTTTTTGTAGCCACAGTATCTCTCTGACCAGGTTCTAGACGTATAGCAACTTATCACCACTATCCAAAGTCTTAGAAAAATGCATTCATATGCAACTCTTCAAACACCTCCTATCTAATAATCTCCTTTCTAGCACACAGCACGTTTTCCACCTATATCATAGTACCACAACTGCCCTGCTCAGCTTTACCAGTACAATCAACAAACACAGAACTGATGGGAATCTGGTATCATCCATTTTCTTGGACCTGTCCAAAGTATTTGATACTGTTTCTCACCAAAACTACTTAACAAACTCTCCCATCTAAAATTCAGTTGTTCTTGAATCTCTTGGTCCCTTAGTTATTTAACTAACCATCAACAAGCTTTCAAATGGCAGCGTGACCTCTCTTTCCTTTTACCAGTTACCATGGCGGTCCCACAAGGATCAATACTAGGTCCTCTACTTTTCACCATATTTACCAGTAGGCTTCATACAACCACCTCTCTAGCCTCCATTGTCCAATATGCTGATGACTCCACTGTCACCTATGCTGCACCTACCCTAAAGGAGCTCAAAGTTAAAATGTGACAGTCCTTCCTAGCCATTAAATTCTGGTTATCAAATGCACAACTAATACTGAATCCATCCAAAAGTAAATTCATGCTCTTTCACCCCAGAAAAACACGTGACCTCATAACTCCATTCCAAATACTCTCTTCCAATAATACATAATATAGACGGTAGGCAAAACAAAATTACTACGTGTACTAATAGACAGTAATCTGACATTCAATATACACCTATCCCAGGCTATTAAAAAGACACATCCAAAACTAGGAGCTCTTTACAGAATCAAGCCTTTGCAGACTAGCACATCGCCAGAACTTACCTACTCTCCACTCTGCTATATGGCTCCCCTATCTTCATCAATCTAAAGAAAACTGGTCTGACCAAACTAGAAACCTGCTACAGTAAAATTGCTAAATTCTGTACCAACTCCCCTCACAGGTCTCACCATTGCTCTGCCTAACAACACCTGAACTGGCTAGAACTACACCATCACCTAACTTATACTCAGCTCCTTATTGTCCACAGACTGGTTCACCAACCAGAAAAAACTCCTGCTCTTCAGCAATTGCTCCAACCATGCACCAATACTCAAGTCCTCTGATCCATGAATAAATCGTACTACAAGTATCCAAATTCAACAGTGTCAATGGAAACTCTCTTTACTCTAGCTGTATCTCTAAAGTTTGAAATACAATACCACATCCCGTCATAACTACTGACAGCCCAACTCAATTTAAAAACCTACTCATAAACTTCGTCAGCAATAAATGGCTTTGTCCATGCACTAGTCCTCACTAACTCTTCCTCCAATTACTAATTTATCTATACCTAACTACACAACTTTGCTAGCATATTATGTCCACCTTATGCATCTAATCATACTGGCTGACTTCCTTTCCTCCTTTCCCACCCCTCCTCAACTAATCTACCTTTTACCTTGCTTTTTCAGTTCTTCTCCCCACACCCATTAGCTCTGTTTAACTACCCTTTCCTAATACTTGCTCTACTGAATATTTTGCCTATCTTTAGATTCTTCCTAGCTCTTCCCTTACTCCACTTAAAATCTGCACTATCACTTTACAGAATAAATCCATTGTCAAACCTTAAGACTAAACCTGTGTTTATATGTAACCCAATCCACAGTTCAATTATTGATTGTACTTACATATGTATTACTGTTTAACCTTCTGCTTATTACTCTCCTGTATCATTTATTATGTATACTGATGTTATATATTACTCAATGGATCCAATGCAAATATTTACTTGTATGTTTGTAATTTTCTGTTATGTCTATATTTTTGTAATCATCTATGGAACTTTTCTCCATGGTCCTCAGCTGAAAATAAGCTCTGTCCCAGTCAAATGTTCCTGGTAAACAAACGTTAAATAAATAAATTCTGAGGAAGGACGATTGGATGTGCTTGATAAATCTCCAGGATGCTTACATGAAAATAAAGAAGTAATCCAGGAGATTTCTCCAATTTAGCTGGGAGTCAATTACTTCCAGTTCAGAGCCCTGCTGTTTGGTCACACCACAGCCCCCAGGGTGTTCACCAGGAAAATGGCAGTGGTAGCGGCACAGTTGTGCATGCTCAGGATACAAGTCTTCCTCTGCCTAGGTGACTGGTTCCTAACTGTTACATCCAGGCACCTTCTGGTACACCATCTGGACTTTCTCCTCCAATGTTTACAGGATCTCAGTATCACAGTGAATTATCATAAGTGTCAGTTGCTCCCAATACAGCACATGTAATTTATCAGATGCCATCTCAGTACTACTCTGCAAATTGTCAGTTTCTCACATAGAGTTTGCTCTTTGCATCAAATAGCCACACATGCAATGCATCATTCCCAACCTCCAGCAAGATTAATATTACATCTGTTAGGTCTCATGGCTTCCTCAGTTCTAATGATTCTGTTGGCTCATTACCAAATGAAAATTCTTCAATGGACACTAGAAGTTCAGTAGTCTCAGAAATTCCATCTTTTACATGCCAAGATTCTACTCACAAGAGTTTGTTGACAACACTTTGGTGGATTACCTCCCCTTCAGTAGCAGGATGACTACCTTTTCATATAGACCCATCAACAGCAGTAGTGACTATGGATACCTTCCTTCTAGGGTGTGTGTGGGGCATTTCAAAGGGAGAATTATCTAAGGTACATGGTCATGTTTAGAGGCAAGGGTGATGCTCCTAGCATTGCAGACTCTTCAGGATGTCCACCTCAGGGTGTGATTTCCATACAGATCAGTAACATGGCTGTCATTTGGTACATCAACAAGCAAGGAGGAACACATTTTTACAACTAATGTCACAAGACCATGAGGGTTTGATAGCGGGCAATGTCTTCACACTGTTTTCTGATAATAACCCACATTCCAGGGTGTTCCAGTGTTCTAGGAGACAAGTTGAGGAGGACTATACTAACACCTCATGAGTGGTCCCTCAATCCAACAGTGAAAGCATTAAGTTTCAGCCTCTGGGGCCAACCTTGCTGCAACCTTTTGGCCTTTTACTTCAACAACAAGAGCAGCAGTTACTTTGTCCTGATACCGCAACAGGGACAATCACCAAGAGATTCTCTGGTCCACAATTGGCCCCCTGGTCTTCTGTATGCATTTCTTCCATTACCTCATTAACAAATTCATTCAGAAAGTCAGACAGTGCAGGGTCAAAATAATTTGCATTCCCCCTTCTGGCCCTGACAAACATGGTCCTCTTTTTTTTGTGGCTACTACTAATACATCTTCCATGAATGCTAGATCAGTATCTAGAGCGTCTTTCTCATCCATCTGGATTGCCTACTCTGGATCAGACTACCATGAAACTAACTGCCTGGTTCCTCCAATTTTGATAATAGCCAGCGATGCCAGGCTTCCCAGTGTGGTTGTTGTCATGTCAACTTTCCAGAAACTTACTACAAAAAAGGTGTTTAACAGTACATGGAAAAAAATTTCCTTTTGAGCAATAGCTAAAGACTTGCATCCTTTTTTGCTCCCATACCATCTATTTTGGAATTCTTAACTGAACTCTTTAGAAGAGGCTCTAGCTATTCAACCATCAAAGTTCAAATGGCAACAATTTCCAATTTTTATGTTGGACAAAATTATGCTTCTGCAGCCTCTTTAAAAATCTCAAAAGTCTTAGAGGAGCCTTTCTATTGTGTCCCCACATTAGACACCCAATCCCATGGGATATTACTATTTTGCTCCAAGCTATGACTCAACCTCCTTTTGAACCTGGAGCCATGATGGATATAACATATTTGAGACAACAAAAATTTTCTTTGTTGCAATCATTTCTGCCAGATGGATTTCAGGACTACAATCACTCTCCATAAACCTTATTTGGTTTTTCATAAGAATAGGGTTTAACTCGGAACTAATGCATCTTTCCTTCCAAAGGTGGCATCCATAACTACTAAAACCAATCCATAGATTTATCAGTGTTCTTTCCCAGATTTTCAAACAAAGGGGAATACATACTGCGTATTCTAGATGGTCACTGTCAACTCAGATTCATCTTCATCGGGCAAAACAATTCAGAAAATCTGATGAGCTTTTCATTACCTACTCAAAATATAGACTTGGCAGAGCTTTTACAAAAGTTACACTGATGGATGTCAAATTGTATTTCTTTTGTCTACGCTAAGTTGGGGTTAAATTTACAGTCCAAAGAGAAGGCTCATTACCTGAACAGCCTTTTCTAGAATCAAACACTACCACAAACTTGTAGACAAATTCCTAAAACTTATCTCCTATGACTTGGTGGGGACATACATCCCAACCCTGGCCCATCCACCTTAGACACATACCCCCCTCTACTTGTAACTTAAGCTACAAATCTACAATTTCCAGGCCATCTAGCTCTCTCCTAACCTGTCATCTTAATATTAGAAGCATTAATAACAAGGTACATGAACGGCATGCACTCCTTGCTGTACACTCTCCTGAGATTCTCTGTCTATCTGAGACCTGGTTAAAACCTACCACTACAGACAATGAAGTACTACCTCCTGGGTATAACATACATAGGCTGGACCATGCTTCCAGGAAGGGGTGGGGTGGGGTAGCTATACTCTATAAATCAGAGTTGAATGTAACCACAGATGTAATACAACCACCTCAGATTAACAACTTATTTTAGCCACCAAACTGCAACTTAACAAAAGTAAATGCGTTAATATAATCTGTATGTATATTCCCCCAGGTAACAATATAGCTACACTTGAAGACACCTTGCACTGGATACCTAGTCACTACCCCCAAGAAACCCTACTTCTCTGAGACTTTAATATAGACTGGGCCACCTGTTCATCCCCAACCACCCATATTAACCTGCACTCATTTACGCAAATCATTAACACCCCTACCAGGGTAAGTAAACCCAACCAAAAAGAAAGCATACTTGATTGGATACTCATTAATAGTCACCCCCCATTTGTACACCTCTGGTACCCTCCCCAATAGTCTAAGCGATCACCATCTCACATATATAATTAAGCACAAAGCTATCAATCCCCAACAACCCTTACTAAGAAATGTTAGAAATAATAAAAACTTTGACTCAGCCAAATTCCAACAGGAACTAAAATCATGTAATTGGTCTATTCTAAAACTCCTCCCCTTAGAGGAAGCAGTTCTGTACTTTAACAATAAATTCCTTGAGACCCTTGACTTACACGCACCTATTCACTGAAAGAGAACTAAGGCAAAAATTGCTCCATGGCTTTCGAAAGAGACTAGACTCAAAATCAGCCTTAGAAACAAACTTGGGCTTTATGGCATTCAGCTAAACACCCCCAAGATCAAATTGAATACAGGTAATTTAGGAGCAAAACTAAAAAATCCATACTACAAGACAAAAAACAATACTACTGTAAATTACAGACAGAACATCAAAATAACCCTCAGAAGTTTTGGGCCAGTTTGAATAATCTACTACACCCTGGACAAACTACTACCCCGTCCCAGCTGCCACTACTGATAAACCCCCAGAAGATGTTTCAGATAGTTTTAACCGATTCTTTACCGAGACCATTCAAGCCCTAGCCAGCCAACTACCTCCTTGCTCCCTTGGCCCAGAAAGCACCACCCCTAGAAACCTGCTCTCATTTAGCTTTCAACCAGTTGCCATGTCACTTATTCATACCCTAATAAAAAAACTAAAACCCACCACACTCTCGGCTGACCAACTTCCTGCTGAATACCTACAAAAATCAGCTCATGCTATTGCCTACCCGTTATCAATACTCATCAATTGAACCATAGTAGAAGCTAAAATTCCCACCATCTGGAAAATATCCTATGTAATCCCTCTTCATAAAGGAGGTAGCTTTACTGAATTCTCCAACGATAGGCCTATAGCTATACTCTCTCCACCTGCAAAGATTATGGAAAAATGTATTCAGAGACAGTTCATGCACCACCTAATCCATAACCACCTCATGGTAGATACTCAGTATGGCTTCAGACCTCACCACAGCACTACCTCAGCCCTACTAGCCTTTACCAACACTATAAACCATAATCGAAACAATAACCATATTTCTTCAGCCCTTTTCTTGGATCTTTCCAAGGCATTCGATATGGTTGACCACCAACTATTAATTCACACCCTGCAAACACTCTGTCTAGATCCTAAAGCCCTTCAATGGCTAAAATCTTGCCTAAGTCGTAGACAGCAGGCCATTCTTTAGCAGAATAAACTCTCTAACCTACTACCTAACACCCTTAGAGTACCACAAGGCTCTATACTAGGTCCCTTGTTATTCTCCATCTTCATCAACAATATGAATACTGTCATCCCAAATGTCAGCTGTATCCAATATGCTGATGACTCAACCCTCATTTGCTCGGCCACATCCCCGATACTAAATCCTAAAAAAAATAAAATGCTGTTATTTTTACCTACACGAAGGTCTACTGCCATTAACTTTACAATAAAAGTAAATGATGGCACAATAATCTCCCCTGACCTCTCTACTAAACTCTTAGGTGTCATTATAGACAATAATCTAAAATTTGACATACGTGTCAACCAATTGATCAAAACCATAAATAAAAAACTAGGGTCACTTTACAGAATAAAAGCCTTCCTAACCCCCCAGCCAAAGTTGCCATAGCTCGATCTCACCTTCTCTCTACTCTTCTGTATGCATCCCCCTCTACACTCTTATGTTAACAAGACTGTCCTGAACAAACTCTCAGTCTGTTATAACCACATTGCCAAGTTTGCCACTGGGCTGCCTTTTAGGACACTTCATTGCATCAATCTAATCCAGCTTGGATTGTTTGAACTACCCAGTCTAATCCTATATAATCAATTGGTTATGGCCCATAGAATTATATATAACCCTGACAATACCCCTGCACTCAAAAATCTTGTCACCCTCTATAATAATCCTAGAACGCTGCGTTCCTCCAACAGACTTCTTATTTAGATAAGTAAAACTAATAACTCAGCCAGTGACTCTCTCTTCGTAAACTCTGTAGGTAGATCGTGGAATTCTCTACCAGCTGATATTACCTTACTTTCTTCTATAAGGTCAGTTTAAAACTAGGCTCAAACACCACCTGGGAACAAACTGTCTATGTCACTGTATCAAGCCTGGTTAACCTGTCTCTGGAATGTGTAATTCTGCTATGCAGCCTACTGTGTAATGTAATCCTATTTTCACTCATTGAATAACTTTACCTAAGGAACTGTTATAATGTTTGCTTATCTAATCACTGTAAATATTCTATATATAATTTGTAATGTCTGCCCATCTAATCTCTGTAAATAATCTATTTGTAATTTGTAATATGTGACATGTTATGTTGGATTTGTTATTCCTTGGAGCTTTTCTCCCCAAGCCTCCGCTGAAAATGGACATATATCCAGTCGGACTATCCCGGTCAACAAATGTAAAATAAAATAAATAAATAAATAAAGAGGTCAAATACTGATGACATTTGTGCAGCAACAACTTGGTCCACTGCGCATAACTTTTTTACTTATTTTAAGTTGGGTGCGTAATCCAGATTTTGTTCCTTGTTTGGCTCCACCATCCTCAGGAATGATACCTTGATACCACCCTGAAAGACAGCCTGTGAATCTTTCCCATATGTTGAACTGTATGAAAATAAACAACATTAGATAAGAAAGTTATGCACTTACCATTATGAAAGATCCATGTTGTTTGATTTTCATCCAGTTTAACCTCCACTCCCTACAACCCCCTTGCCAAATTGATATATTTGTGGGTAGCTTCAAGATGATTAAATGGTTGCCACACCATACCCTGTGTGTGATCAGCATTGCCTCACAAATGTGTCCCTTTTTCCTCTGCTCCCTTTTCAGTTTTGGATTTAGGGTCTCCACTATTTTTTTTTCATAAATAGGTCTGAACACTTTGACATACGGCAAACTAGATCTGATGTATTTGATTGGAGTTCAGGGAATTATGGGTAGGGGAGGAGTCAGAGCCCTGGAACCATGGAAGCTTCAAATTCTGTGCTAAGGTCAGATCCAAGGCAATGTCCCATATGTTGAACCGGATGACAATCATACAACATGGATCTATTACTGTGGTAAATATAGAACTTTCATTTTCAGCTAGAGCCATCCAAAATCTAGTATCAAAGCCTACAGGAGAAGGAAGGAAGGATAAAGAGGGAATCTAAAACAGCACTTATTCAGTACTCTTTCCTTGTCCTGATCTTGACAGTTCACTTTACATCCAAAAACAAGCATGCAGGCACTTGCTAGCTCCAAACCCATCATGCTTTAAATTAAAATGATCATCAGCTCAGAAGTTTAAATTATGTTACTGTACAAATGAAGCAGCTTGTCTTGAATAAATTTAAGTGATGTTCTTGCTGCTGATTGTGACTAGTTAACACACAGTGTCTATTAGCAGACTGGCAGTGCTGTTTATCTGTCTGTGTCTGTGTGTAGAGAGCCTTCTTTGTGCTAGTCCTTCTTAAACCAGCCTTCACAACACAGTATTTTCTAAACTTGAGTTCATCTGTAATATAAATTACAAAGTTCTCATCTGATGTTCGTCCTAACAAGACATCATTACTTAGCTTTTAGGAAAGCTAGCTGACTAGAACTTTTACATCACTTTAATTTTCCCACATTAAAATGGACAATAGTATACTCCAATCCCCAGTGAGATAGCCAGCTCTTCAGACCATAGTTTAGTACAGATTCTTATATATAGCTTACTTTACATCTCAGTCCAAATAGATGAAAACCTCAGAATAAAGTAAAAAAAAATGTTATGTCATCTTATTTTCATCTACATTACCAAACTCTACACTAATCTACCTTTTTAAACAGAAAAGATTTGAAGTTGTCTCACCAGAAGAAGTTATCAGAATAACATCTATAGGCTGGGAGGGTGGCCTAATGGTTAATGGTTAAACACAAGGTGCAGGTTTGAGGTTAAAATGGCTCACAAGGGCAGTTAGCTTAGTACTAATCTATGAACCTATATTTTTTATCTGGAAATGCAACTGTAGTAAAGGCATCACGTTGACATTCATGCCAATGATTTCCAGTAGAACTCTTACAACTGTTATTACCCTTACCAAATGATCCATTCTTCAGTTTGCTCTCTATTCCATATATTCTGCCTCATGCACCCTCTTATTAATTACAACATCCTTCCCCTCCCTGTCTCACCTCTTGCCACTACAAACATTTTCCATCTCCCATTCCATCTTTACCTTCCTTATGCTATATCTCATAGTTCTCTGTCTTCCATCCAAACAGTTTTGCTTCACGTTTTTTGCCAGCTCTCCTTTTATAGATCCTTATATTCACCTTTACATATTATCCCATTGGCATCTTTATTCTTCTAAACACCTTGTCTTGTCCTTAAGTCCCCAGCCCATGTCCTTTCTTCTTTGCTCCACCTTTTCTTTCTAACTTCCCATGTTCTTTATCCTCACGTTTTTAGATCAGTTATCTTATTCCTGTTGAGCATTCCTTCACAGAGATAAAATTTGTTCTGCCTGAAAATACTCCTTTTCAAAAATCTTTCTAATGTAAATATGTACATTTGTTAACAGAAGACAGCAGTAGTTATCCTCAGAGAGCAATGATCCATACTGTACTCATATGTTTTAACTGTAAAAGTCTTTTTGCATTATAACCTATGTAATAAGACAGCTTTGAGAATCCCACATTGCCTGAATGCATAATTAATAGTTGCTTTCTATAGAGTTTTCATATATCCACTTATATTTCTATTACCTGCCTTTCACATAATTTGTTTTGCCTATAATTTTGTGCCTATACATCCTAGAGGTTTTTTCAATCAGTTGTAACTGAAAATAGGTTATACCCAGCTTTGACTAGCTATCTTGGATATCAGATAAACTGGTATTATATATTTTCTTTTAATGTTTGTGCTTAAGCAGGGTCATATTTATTTTCAGCCTTCACAAATACAAGTGGGTCTAGGTTAATGAGTTAAAGTGGCCAAATTGCCATGAGTCTATGTTCGGCTACTGAAATAAAAATAACTTGAATGGTTAAATGTCAAACTGGAAACAGAGAAACAGATATTTAGCAAACACCAACAACATCGAAAATAAAGTCATTGAATGAGCATAGTCGGCCAACATCGCAAACACAACCAACCAAGGTGGAAGTCTGTGCCCCCCCACACCACTCAGTGTGGGAGTTTGTACCCCCTAACTAAATTTACCAACTCCAAGATTGCACTACTGTGAGGAATAGGGCAAATTTTAAAAGGTTTCCCTTCACTTACCTTATGCATTGCATTACTTCCTGGTTGTTGACCAACTAGGCCATTTGATAAATTTATTTTCAATGTTGTCAGTGTTTCCTAAATGTCCATTTCACTGCTTCCAGTTTGACATTTAGCCATTCGAGTTATTTTTATTTCCGTAGCCGAACATAAATCCAATTGCTATATTAGAGAGAGACAAAGACAGACAGGGAAGCCTGATGGCAGAATGACTGAAATCAGTATTACTGTAGCTCTTTATGAATATAATCAACTCTGTATCAGGAAAAAAATCCTTAAGGGCATTGCCATCAGTTATATTTTTCACCTGATACCACTGTTTGGTGCGGAATAGTATACTCAATCTCCACTCCTGTTGTATCATCCTTACAATCCAGTAACAGTCTTTGACACAAACCATATAAGTAACAGTAGGGAGTTGGTAAATGTCAGGCCCTATGGGCTATGTGCAGAATATACCTGGAAACAGTGTAAAACCTGGATTATTTATGCCAAGACTTTCATGTTTTACCTTTTCTACAAAGTACTTGAATGTTCATTTCCTGAAAGACCTCTGTAGGCTGAACAACACTGGTGAGAATAAAACATTGTGAGTGTGTGTGTGTGTGTGTGTGTGTGTGTGTGTGTGTGTGTGTGTGTGTGTGGGTGTGTGTGGGTGTGTGTGTTTGTGGGCTTCAGCCCACTGCATGGGGCATATGACGTGAGCAAAGACTTTTGTCAGAAGACCATTTAGTCTGTTAATCTTGACTGAATAGAGTTAGATATGTAAGCTTTTGGAAAGCCCCATAAATAGTATAATTCATTACATTAATAAAGCACTCCAGGCTAATTTTAAAGAACTTAATGTTGCAGTTGTTATGTACCCTTAGTTTTTATAATTTTGCCTAGTTCCAGATTATTTATGAGCTACCTATGATTATTAATATGTGCATCTTAAAATTTAGTTTTAAAATCGGGCAATATGAGAAATACTTCATGGTAAATCTGTACATCTAAAATAAAACATTAAAATATAAAAAAATGTTGAGTTGCAACTTGCTGCTTAATTGTTTATTCTGATGTGAGTATATTCAGGTTCTTAAGAACAAAAATGTACACTTTTTGAGAAACCGTTTTCCTCAGAATGCTGTGAAAGAAGTTAACATTAAATAAGCAATTTTGTTTCTGTATCACAGCTTCTAAACGTTTCTAGCAGCATCCAAAAAGGAAAATAAAACTGGCAGTCATATCATTGAATTGTCTCTGGAAATACAGCCCAGAAATAGAAGCTTAGAGCATCTCTCAAGTAAGAACCAAGAGTTATAACATACCAATAAAATAGCTGATAAAAAATGCTACCCTATCACCTCTTCCAAATAAAACATTGTCATACTGAAATGCACTATAAATCACATCTGCTAAAATGTCAGTGAAACAATATATTGTTATAAAATTCTCATTTTAAAAAAAGATTTATATTAATGAACATTGTGATATTGATCTAAATGGGTGAGTATATCCTAATTTTATTCAGATATGAAGGAGAAATAAATAAATGGTTTCAAATGCAGTTGGAGCCTCTTAACAAATTATTTGTGGCAAAGTGGCAAAATAAATTACCCATTCAATTTGAGCATGGAGAGGAATTAGGTTTGTAATAGGGAAATAAATTGACCAGGACAATCCAATAATGAAATTTCTGCTGATGCTGGGACTTGGCTGATGCAGTGTGCAATCCTTTTACTGCCTTACTGCAATGTATTATCACAGTAATAATGATGATGTATTTAAAACAATGGAATG
Source organism: Protopterus annectens (assembly GCF_019279795.1). Classification (NCBI taxonomy): domain Eukaryota; kingdom Metazoa; phylum Chordata; order Ceratodontiformes; family Protopteridae; genus Protopterus; species Protopterus annectens. The sequence continues at coordinate 12,682,423 of NC_056742.1, forward strand.
ACAGTTTTACTATGGACTGTGAGTTCTCTGGCATGGATATTTTTGATACAAATATGATCCTTTTGGAGAGCAAAGGTGCTGCTGGCTGTGTTTTTATGTGCTTAAGGTACTGACTTACATTTTCACTGTCTGGTAGGTGAACCTACTTAGTCCTTTGAAATTAGTTTCAGAACTATTAAATGGTCATTATTAAATTGGGCAGACTGAAATTCCAGCTTATTTAATGAAGAGATACAGAGAATGAAATAAGATTTAGAATTGTAGACATAGTCCTACATAAGATTATGTGAGACTGGACAAACAGCAGACAAAGCGAATGAGTTTGGAAAGGAAAGTTATGTGCAGTAACATTTGGTTTAAGGGGAAATACTTGAACAATAGTAACTCTGCATAAAGTATTTTCTTTTAAATGTATGATTATGAATTGCAACTTAACAAGTAGCTTTCTGGGTTGTGGGGTTGATTTGTTTGTTTACACTAGAGATGGAATTCTGATTTATGGCAATGACAAAGTCATGACCTCTTCATGAAAAGACTATGAAACAACAAATAGAATTATGCTGACAGTATTTTATAGACAAACTGGACATTGCATGAAGCAGAAATACACTGTATAGGATATACGTATCCTGTTGGGAAACTGTGAGTCCTTAAAATGTTTTATTGTAGTAAAAAGGTCATGGGAATGCTGGTCTGCTTTATTGCAGAACATTTGAAAAGTACCAAAGGAAAAATGTTTTCACCAAACACTACCAGTCAGCAAATAATTTCACAAAAGATGAACAAATGTATTTATTTGCCATCCTTTTAAGCTGTATATCCTTTGAAAGAATGGCTTAAACCATTAAGGACACAAGAGTCTGTATTTCAGTGTCATTAAACTAAATCCAAGTCCAATAAATCATAAATGCTAAGATTAAATATTGCCATAAATTGCAAGTACTCAAGTCAGTCATTTAGACACGTGTTATGATGAAACACTCATTTTCCATTTGTGGAATAATACATAAATAAAGCATGTTTGGGCCCATTTGCACTGATCTTTATGTACCTAGGCTACTGCACTGCTTTTATGTATGGGTTTCTTGTACTGTCCATGGATAAAATAATCTTATGAACAACTCCACAAGTTTATTACTGATTGTATTTCCAGTTATGAGGGTAGCACTCCACTGATCAGGAATTTGCCTACATTCCATCTTGACCTAGCCCTGCATGGTTTGTGTCCAACATACAGTATCTTAGAATTGTTAGCTTCTGTTGTTTGGCTTATGCCTTCCACTCATCTGATAGGACATAGCTGGTGTTTTCAGATAGAAATTTGTTTATTTACTTTGTGTGTATGTTTGTATGAGCCCATATTTGTTTAACATCGTTACCCCATCAAATTAGCCCAAACCTTACCACTGGACATTTTAACAGATCCCTATCTACTACTACTTTGTTCGGGCCCATTCCTCTGAACTCAACAGGAAGATGTCAAAATGCTATCTTTTTATATAGGTTTATTATTGAAATGAAGAAGTGCCTGGAGTCAAATAGCATGTGTTTGAAAGGCACTTTTCCAATGGGCAGAATGCCAAACCAGAAAACATCAACTATACTACAGCGAATGGGTGGTGTAGTTCAATTATCTGAGTTAATCATTCTGAGTGGAGACTGTACTTCAGTGAGAAAGAGGGAATTAACCCATTTCCTCACTGTAGTGTGATCTCAGAGTTGGTATATATAATTTGCAAGGGGTGTGAGGGATGCGGGGGGCTTGCCCCCCCTGCAAAATAGTGAAAGAAAGTGAAAGAAGTGGTGAAAGAAATGTGCAGTTGACTGTAGAGTGTAATGGTACGTTAAGGTGCATAGAATGGGTGGCTGATATCACTTCCTACTTTGTCGAATACATAGAACTATGGGTGTCAATGTATTCATTTTCAACTTAGATGCTTTTTCGATGGTACATATTAAATATTTCAGGTCGACATTGTGACCAGTCGACCGATGCAGTTTCACAATTTCAATAGTAAACCTATATATGCATTTATGTATGTATGTATAAATATATATATATATATATATGAATATATGGGCGGCTCTCGGCTGGGGTGCCTTCTGTGTGGAGTTTGCATGTTCTCCCTGTGTTCGCGTGGGTTTCCTCCCACATTCTAAAGACATGCTTCTGGAGCATTTCTCCCCGGGCCTCAGCTGAAAACAGGATCTGTGGAACCTAGCCGGACTTTCCAGTCAACAAATGATAAATAAATATAAATATATATATATATATATATATATATATATATATATATATATATATATATATATATATATATATATATATATATATATATATATATATTTTCTGTTTCATGTGTTATATATTAGATTTTTTTCAAAAGCCCTTCTTGAAAGAGAAACTACATTAGTAGTATATGTAATGCAAAAATGTAAATCCATCTATAGCATTGACATTTGTAAAGCATATACGATATATACAACAAATTAGACACTGACATATCATCATTTTGATGAAGAATATCTGCTGAAGGACTTGTTTATGTAACTTTTATAGTTTTCAAAATACCTACATTGGCTTATAGATTGGTTGTAAGACTGTATTGTCAGGAATGTAACTCGGGTGAGATTTGTCTAACCAGGAAACCTGCAAGTGTCAGTAGGTGTGAAATTCCACTCAGGCTAGGTGTTAATGAGTTAAAATGAAAGACAAACATGAAATAAATGATGACCACCGACATAACTCCAGACCAGTACTTAAGGCTGGAATCTGCTTCACATAGACTACCAGTAAAAAAAAAAAAAATACTAATAATAATAAACAGTTGCTAAATGCTCATAAAACCCTGGAATCATTTTATTAATATGAAGGAAAAGCATTAACAGTAGATACTTTCAGCTTAACAAGTTAAAGGATTCATCAAATTGTAACTGCAATGTTAAAACTGTCAATAAAATCATGTTCAATTAAAACAATGGAAGTAAAGCTTGATATAACTTAATTACAGCATAATTGTTTTAGAAGAAATAACATCCTGATCAATAAATCTTATGAGCTTTACAGCTTGTTACTCAGTGCTTTATTGGTATAGTTTATGGACACCCATGAAATTAAGTGTAATGTTCAACTCAGGTGATTTGCTTTACATTAAGTAGCATCTGTCACTTGTATTCTTTGTAATCAGACTTCATCTCCATGTCACCCCTCTAGTATTTTGTTGCACATAGTCTAAAACTTACAAATATAAGTTGCAGATTTCATCATATACTTGCTCATGTAGATCTGGTGGCACAGCAGACATGGAATAATCCTGATGTGATGGAGCCCATCCTAAGGAAATCCAATAAGATCTTGGTTGCACCAAAGGGCAGAGCATACTGGAGCAAATATCCTTCAGTAAATCAAACCAAAAGATGGAAGCAAGTCAAACGACAACCAAAACCAAAAATAAAGACTTGCAAAGAGTGTCCAAATAGAGGTCGGAAACCAGGATTCCTTCTTAAAAGGATCTTTTATTGAAAATCACAAAACACCAATAACGCCAAACCAATCTATACGTTTTCGACAAAGGCAAGTCTTCATCAGAAAGTGATCTTAAACAAAAAACAGAACATTTAAATAGCCATTCAATATCATGATTCAATTAATCCAATTAAAATCTAACCAATAAAAATCTCTAGTACTGAAATGTCTATTCAAACTTCTTTAACAGTACTATTTACGTAAAAGTTTGTAAGTACAATAAATACAATTTTTAACACACAACATAATTGTTCAAAATACATATAAATTAGTTAAAAATTGTATCTTCCCTTTATATATATACGAAGTTACTATTGCAGTTGTTTAAAAATAGTTTGAAGTTTAAAAAATCTAGCCCTAATTCCATATTTCCATAGCCACCTTGTGGCTAAAACCTAAAATTACAATTTAGCAGCCCTTAATTTAAGAACTGAGGAAATGGAAATCATATCATTCAAACCAGGTAACTTGGTGGAATCCAAAATAATCTGCCAGTACAACTCTCTATATTCGAGTTTGGCTTCCCACATGCCACCTCTTATTTCCTTTGGAATAATTTCTAAGACAAAGAAAAGAAATGTAGCCTGGGAACAAATCAAAGTATGTCTAAAAAGGGCATTTTTACTATTTTGTTTCTTTATTTCATACAAATGCTCGTGTATACGTTTTTTTAACTTTCTCTCGGTTTTTCCAACGTAGTAAGAACTACACATTTTACATATAGCAATGTAAACCACACCATAAGTATTACAGTTAGAGAAACTGTCACTAGTAATCTCCTTGTCTCTTTCTGTAATGTAAATGCTGGTTTTATTAGCTATATAGGGGCACTGTGAGCAGGATCCACATTTGAAAGTACCCGCTCTTTTTAAAGATGCCCTAGCCTTATTCTGTATACCAAACTCAAATAATTGTTTAAAATTTAAGTCTTTCCGATAAGTAAACTTCAAAGATTTGTTTTTGAATACATTTAAATCGGAAATTTCCACAAACCTGTTCCAGTCATTAAAAATAACTTCCTTAATTACAGCTGCATCCCCTGAATAATCTAAAATGAATGCATCATCCCATTTCTTAAGCTCATTCATGTGGGTATTTGTATGTCCTGCAGCTTGAATGGTTTGTCCTAAAATAGGGGCAAATCTATCTTTTCTTCCCTGGGCCACTAAATCAAACATCTCTTGTAATAACATATCAGGGTAACCACGTCTGTTAAACATTTCTAAAACTTTACCACTTTCAATGATGAAGTCATGATCATCTGAAGTCATTCTACTAACTCTTACTAACTGTCCCTTAACCAGATTCTTCTTCTGGAAAAAGGGGTGGCTGCTCTTAAAATGTAGGTAAGAGTTGGAGAATGTTTCCTTCTGATAAATACAAGAAGAGAAGCCATCAGCTTTTTTTAAAAGAAAACATCCAAATAAATGAGGGTTTCTGAATTATAACTATAAGTGAAATCTAAAAAGTGGTGGAACTTTTAAATAATCTAAAAATTCAATAAATCTTTGATGTGTATCTGTCCAAAATATGACTATATCATCCAGGAACCTTTTATATAAAGACCAGCACCCAACAAAAGGACTGTTTAATACGATAATTCTTCCCATCTGGACAAAATTATGTTTATGCATGTGGGTGCACATTTAGCCCCCATTGCAACTCCCTCTTTTGCTTAAAAATTCTCCTTGGAAAAACATATAATTGTTGGTGAGAATTGTGTCCATAAACGTTAAACAGTTCCTAAAGTCGCCCCTGAAAACGATTTGTTATCCCTCATACTATCTTCTAGCCACTGAAGCCCAACATCATGAGGAATGGATCCAAACAAATTTACCACATCTAAAGTAACAAAGGACAATTCTGAGGAAAATAAATGAGGTTGAACACACCTAAGAAAATCCCAAGAGTCCTTTAGTACAGTTGGACCCTCATAAGAAAGCTTTTTTAGTTTGTCATCCACAAATTTAGCCAGTGAAGTAGTAGCAGAACCTTCTGAGGCCACAATAACTCTAAGAGGAGGGTCCACTTGGTCGTTATGGACCTTGGGTATCCCGAAAACTGAAGGGACCCTGGGATGTAGGTTAATCAAAAAATTATAGGTGTCCTTATCAATGGAACCCTCCAATAGTAAATCATACAATAACAACTTAATTTTGGAATGTGCCAAATTGACCTCGTTGACAGAAGCCCTTGAGTATTTGGAGGTATCACAAAGTAAATCCTTCATTTTGGATTCATAGGTTATAAAATCCATCAATACTGTACCTCCACCTTTATCGGGCTGCATAATTCTGACATTCCAGTTATTTTTCAGTTCGTTTAACATTGCTTTTTCACCCACTGACAAATTAGGAAAAATCCTATGCTGGCTTACTACTTTCCTAACTTCCCTTTCTAGAATTATATCCAAGTTTTTTCAATTGTGGATGTAAAGGCGTGTTCATAGTGCTTCTTTTCCTCAGAGAGCCAGTACCCTCTATTTCAATTTTATTTTCCTGAAATAATAAAGCAAAGTTCATTTTTCTTAAAAATAACTTTAAATTTACAATTAGTCTGGGTAAACTGGCCTTTCTAATGGGAATAAATTTAAAACCCTTTGAAAATAAATGAAAATGTTCCACTTTTACTTCTATATCACTATAGTTAAAAATCTTGTAATCATTCAATGTATAAATATGACCTTGTTTTGTTACTGGAGTGTTCATATCTAAATGAACATTCAATGGTAATTCCGTCTGTAATTGTTCTTGTACTGTGGATAACGGACAGGATTCTGGTTGCGAATCCTGTCCGATCTCCGTAAAGGGGCAGGCATGTCCATTTCAAAAATTTCAGGTTGATCAAAAAACATATCCTGCCCTCTAGATCTACATTCTGTCTAGGAGAATCTACAGGTCCATTGTCAGTTTGGTAAAAGGCTGCAGTAGCAAAAGAATAAGATGTTTTAGGTTTAGGATAGGCCCTACCATACTTGTAATCCCTTACATCCCTCTCTAATTTAGCCTGCTTCCTTTTCATATTAGTCTTACATTTTGACTCCACATCAGAAAAAATGTCATTATATAATTTCTTTTCAGATTCCACCTTAAAAAGCAAGTCATGAATAATATTTACATTAATTCGCTGTATCTTGTCCAATAAAATTGTTCTAACTCTTTCGTTTTCTTTTATTATAGAACCCACAACATCAAAGCCACACTTGTCATAAATCTTAATTAATTCTGAATGAAATTCAGAACCTTCAATAACGTTGTTCGGAAACTTAACTATACGAAGACCCTTAGGTACAATTTGTTTATTTAAGCATTCCCTAAGGAATGAACAATCACAACCAAGACGCTTGTATTTCTCTACCAAAAAATATAATTCGTCTATATTCTCCCTATAAGTATTGGTTCTCCCCTCATGATGTCCAATACTAATGGGAGATTCTGATAACAAATAATCTTTCTCTAAAAAAGTTTTGAAATCAAATCTGCTGTTTGCAGATGAAGAAAAGTCACCTTGACAATCTGGTGTAACAGCGGGCTGTCTGTTGTTTGGTGGCGCCGCACCATCTCCTCGATGGGTAGAAACTGTTGAATGCAAAAGACGAGGAAATTCTGAAAAATCTTCATTGTTTGAAAGCAAATTATCATTGGAACTGTTGCCACCATTAGTTCCTCTCACAGTATTGCACATCTGCTTGGAGGTTGTAGATAGTTTATTGGCATAAGTTTGTGATAAACTACCACTGTTTAACGCTGAGGCCAAAGTAACTATTGAAGAACAGGCTGGCGTCAAAAGTTCAACCAGCTGAGAAAGCTGGCCAATGACCTTGCGAAGTTCACCCTTCTCATGTGAACGTGAAATATCAAGTGTGGTTTCACCCTCTGGACTCTCCGCCATCGCACAAAACCAAAACCAAACCAAAAGATGGAAGCAAGTCAAACGACAACCAAAACCAAAAATAAAGACTTGCAAGGAGTGTCCAAATAGAGGTCGGAAACCAGGATTCCTTCTTAAAAGGATCTTTTATTGAAAATCACAAAACACCAATAACGCCAAACCAATCTATACGTTTTTGACAAAGGCAAGTCTTCATCAGAAAGTGATCTTAAACAAAAAACAGAACATTTAAATAGCCATTCAATATCATGATTCAATTAATCCAATTAAAATCTAACCAATAAAAATCTCTAGTACTGAAATGTCTATTCAAACTTCTTTAACAGTACTATTTACGTAAAAGTTTGTAAGTACAATAAATAAAATTTTTAATACACAACATAATTGTTCAAAATACATATAAATTAGTTAAAAATTATATCTTCCCTTTATATATATACGAAGTTACTATTGCAGTTGTTTAAAAATAGTTTGAAGTTTAAAAAATCTAGCCCTAATTCCATATTTCCATAGCCACCTTGTGGCTAAAACCTAAAATCACAATTTAGCAGCCCTTAATTTAAGAACTGAGGAAATGGAAATCATGTCATTCAAACCAGGTAACTTGGTGGAATCCAAAATAATCTGCCAGTACAACTCTCTATATTCGAGTTTGGCTTCCCACATGCCACCTCTTATTTCCTTTGGAATAATTTCTAAGACAAAGAAAAGAAATGTAGCTTGGGAACAAATCAAAGTATGTCTAAAAAGGGCATCTTTACTATTCTGTTTCTTTATTTCATACAAATGCTCATATATACGTTTTTTTAACTTTCTCTCGGTTTTTCCAACGTAGTAAGAACTACACATTTTACATATAGCAATGTAAACCACACCATAAGTATTACAGTTAGAGAAACTGTCACTAGTAATCTCCTTGTCTCTTTCTGTAATGTAAATGCTGGTTTTATTAGCTATATAGGGGCACTGTGAGCAGGATCCACATTTGAAAGTACCCGCTCTTTTTAAAGATGCCCTAGCCTTATTCTGTATACCAAACTCAAATAATTGTTTAAAATTTAAGTCTTTCCGATAAGTAAACTTCAAAGATTTGTTTTTGAATACATTTAAATCGGAAATTTCCACAAACCTGTTCCAGTCATTAAAAATAACTTCCTTAATTACAGCTGCATCCCTTGAATAATCTAAAATGAATGCATCATCCCATTTCTTAAGATCATTCATGTGGGTATTTGTATGTCCTGCAGCTTGAATGGTTTGTCCTAAAATAGGGGCAAATCTATCTTTTCTTCCCTGGGCCACTAAATCAAACATCTCTTGTAATAACATATCAGGGTAACCACGTCTGTTAAACATTTCTAAAACTTTACCACTTTCAATGATGAAGTCATGATCATCTGAAGTCATTCTACTAACTCTTACTAACTGTCCCTTAACCAGATTCTTCTTCTGGAAAAAGGGGTGGCTGCTCTTAAAATGTAGGTAAGAGTTGGAGAATGTTTCCTTACGGTAAATACAAGAAGAGAAGCCATCAGCTTTTTTGGAAATGAAAACATCCAAATAAATGAGGGTTTCTGAATTATAACTATAAGTGAAATCTAAAAAAGTGGTGGAACTTTTTAAATAATCTAAAAATTCAATAAATCTTTGATGTGTATCTGTCCAAAATATGACTATATCATCCAGGAACCTTTTATATAAAGACCAGCACCCAACAAAAGGACTGTTTAATACGTATAATTCTTCCCATCTGGACAAAATTATGTTCGCGTATGTGGGTGCACATTTAGCCCCCATTGCAACTCCCCTCTTTTGCTTAAAAAATTCTCCTTGGAAAAACATATAATTGTTGGTGAGAATTGTGTCCATAAACGTTAAACAGTTCCTAAAGTCGTCCCCTGAAAACGATTTGTTATCCCTCATACTATCTTCTAGCCACTGAAGCCCAACATCATGAGGAATGGATCCAAACAAATCTACCACATCTAAAGTAACAAAGGACAATTCTGAGGAAAATAAATGAGGTTGAACACACCTAAGAAAATCCCAAGAGTCCTTTAGTACAGTTGGACCCTCATAAGAAAGCTTTTTTAGTTTGTCATCCACAAATTTAGCCAGTGAAGTAGTAGCAGAACCTTCCGAGGCCACAATAACTCTAAGAGGAGGGTCCACTTGGTCGTTATGGACCTTGGGTATCCCGAAAACTGAAGGGACCCTGGGATGTAGGTTAATCAAAAAATTATAGGTGTCCTTATCAATGGAACCCTCCAATAGTAAATCATACAATAACAACTTAATTTTGGAATGTGCCAAATTGACCTCGTTGACAGAAGCCCTTGAGTATTTGGAGGTATCACAAAGTAAATCCTTCATTTTGGATTCATAGGTTATAAAATCCATCAATACTGTACCTCCACCTTTATCGGGCTGCATAATTCTGACATTCCTGTTATTTCTCAGTTCGTTTAACACTGCTTTTTCACCCACTGACAAATTAGGAAAAATCCTATGCTGGCTTACTACTTTCCTAATTTCCCTTTCTAGAATTATATCCAAGTTTTTCAATTGTGGATGTAAAGGTGGGTTCATAGTGCTTCTTTTCCTCATAGAGCCAGTACCCTCTATTTCAATTTTATTTTCCTGAAATAATAAAGCAAAGTTCATTTTTCTTAAAAATAACTTTAAATCTACAATTAGTCTGGGTAAACTGGCCTTTCTAATGAGAATAAATTTAAAACCCTTTGAAAATAAATGAAAATGTTCCACTTTTACTTCTATATCACTATAGTTAAAAATCTTGTAATCATTCAATGTATAAATATGACCTTGTTTTGTTACTGGAGTGTTCATATCTAAATGAACATTCAATGGTAATTCCGTCTGTAATTGTTCTTGTACTGTGGATAACGGACAGGATTCTGGTTGTGAATCCTGTCCGATCTCCGTAAAGGGGCAGGCATGTCCATTTCAAAAATTTCAGGTTGATCAAAAAACATATCCTGCCCCTCTAGATCTACATTCTGTCTAGGAGAATCTACAGGTCCATTGTCAGGAATGTAACTCGGGTGAGATTTGTCTAACCAGGAAACCTGCAAGTGTCAGTAGGTGTGAAATTCCACTCAGGCTAGGTGTTAATGAGTTAAAATGAAAGACAAACACGAAATAAATGATGACCACCAACATAACTCCAGACCAGTACTTAAGGCTGGAATCTGCTTCACATAGACTACCAGTAAAAAAAAATAATAATAATAATAATAAACAGTTGCTAAATGCTCATAAAACCCTGGAATCATTTTATTAATATGAAGGAAAAGCATTAACAGTAGATACTTTCAGCTTAACAAGTTAAAGGATTCATCAAATTGTAACTGCAATGTTAAAACTGTCAATAAAATCATGTTAAATTAAAACAATGGAAGTAAAGCTTGATATAACTTAATTACAGCATAATTGTTTTAGAAGAAATAACATCCTGATTAATAAATCTTATAAGCTTTACAGCTTGTTACTCAGTGCTTTATTGGTATAGTTTATGGACACCCATGAAATTAAGTGTAATGTTCAACTCAGGTGATTTGCTTTACATTAAGTAGCATCTGTCACTTGTATTCTTTGTAATCAGGCTTCATCTCCATGTCACCCCTCTAGTATTTTGTTGCACATAGTCTAAAACTTACAAATATAAGTTGCAGATTTCATCATATACTTGCTCATGTAGATCTGGTGGCACAGCAGACATGGAATAATCCTGATGTGATGAAGCCCATCCTAAGGAAATCCAATAAGATCTTGGTTGCACCAAAGGGCAGAGCATACTGGAGCAAATATCCTTCAGTAAATGCCATGGTTGTGGTGGATGCCACTAAGAAGGAACTCTAGGAAGAGAGCTTATCTGTCCATCCCCTAACAGAGAGTCAAGGGTGTTGGACAGGTTTGGGAAATGGACATATGCATTTGCGATTTTTGCACTGAGAGCACTGCACTACCTTTCCAATATGACATGTTTTCAGAGGGACATGACAAAGGAGCTCACCAAGTCCCTCTTTGGTAACATACCAACAAACATCCAGAAAAAAGTGGAGTCCCAATTGTCTACCCTCTAATCAATGTCCAACATATCCATCGACTGCTTTCTAATGGACCAGATGGAATAAAGTATGAAATGCATAAAAATGTAACGGAATAAAAAAAAATATTTAAGATTTTGAATGAATGGCTAAATTAAGGTTTTATGTATAAAGAATTATGTAGTAGAATACTTAAATTCATATGGAAAAAAGAAGCTAGAATACAGTTAAAAACTGGAGACTGATAGTATTGAAGAATTATTATTATAAGATCTTTATGAAAATAATCCAAAAGAGATTTAAAACAAAAATTAAAAATATTATGGAAGATTTAGTGTGTGTGTGTGTGTGTGTGTGTGTGTGTGTGTGTGTGTGTGTGTGTGTGTGTGTGTGTGTGTGTGTGTGGATATAAAAAGTTTACACACCCCTGTTAAAATGCCAGGATTTTGTGATATAAAAAATGAGACCACAATAAATCATTTCAAAACTTTTCCCACCTTTAATATGACCTATAACTTGTATAATTAAATTGAGAAAAAAAACAAATCTGTTAGGGGAAAAAATATAAAAAATAAAAAAACGTACACTACGCTGATTGTGTAAGTGTGCACACTGCTAAGCTAATACTTTGTTGTGTGTGCACACCCTTAAACTAATACTTTGTTGAAGCACCTTTTGATTTAATTACAACATTCAGTCTTCTTGGCTAGGAGTCTATCAGCATGGCACATCTTGACTTGGCAATATTTTCCCAGTCTTCCTTGCAAAATTGCTCCAAATTTGTCAGATTGCAAGGGCATCTGTTGTACACAGCCCTCTTCGGGCCACCCCTATTAGATTTAGGTCTGGGCTCTGGCTGGGCCATTCCAAAACTTTAATTTTCTTCTTCTTCTTCTGTTGATTTGGATGTATGCTTGGGGTCATTGTCATTTTGAAAGGTGAAGTTCCTCTTCATCTTCAGTTTTCTAGCAGATGCCTAAAGGTTTTGGGTCAAAAGTGAATGGTATTTGTAACTGTTCCTAATTCCCTCCACCTTGAGTAAAGCCCCAGTTTGAGCTGAAGAAGAGCAACCCCAAAGCATGATACTGCCACCACCATGCTTCACTGTGGGGATGGTGTTCATTTGGTGATGTGAAGAGTTGTTTTTTTTTCGCCAAACATACCTTTTGGAATTGTGGCCAAAATGTTCAACCTTGGTCTCATCAGACCATAACACATTTTCCCACATGCTTTTGGGATACTTGATGTACTGTTTTGCAAATTTTAGCCAGGCCTGGATGTTTTTCTGTGTAAGAAAAGTCTTCCGTCTTGCAACCCTACCCCATAGTCCAGACATATGGAGAATACGGGAGATTGATGTCACATGTAGTACACTACCAGTACTTGCCAGAAATTCCTGCACCTCCTTCAGAGTTGCTGTAGGTCTCTTGGCAGCCTCCATGACCAGTTTTTGTCTTGTCTTTCCATCAATTTTGGAGGAACGTCCAGTTGTTTGCATCATCACTGTTATCCCATATTTTCTCCACTTTTTGATGACTGTCTTTACTGTATTCCATGGTATATCCAATGCTGTGGAAAATTTTTGTACCCTTCTCCTGACTGATACCTTTCAACAATGAGATCCCTTTGATGCTTTATAAGCTCTCTGTGAACCATGGCTTTTGCTGCAGCAGATGACTGAGTAAATGTCAAGAAAATCCTACTAGGACAGCTGAACTTTATTTGGGGTTCATCAGAGTCTCTTTAATTGATGGCAGGTGTGTACCCAAGAAGACTGAATGCTGTAATTAAATGAAAAGGTACTTCAAGAAAGTATTAGTTTAAGGGTATGCACACTTATGCAACAGGTGCATTGTATGTTTTTTATTTTTTATATTTTTCCCCTAACAGATTTGTTTGTTTTTCAATTGAATTGTACAAGTTTTAGGTCACATTACAGGTGGGAAAAGTTTTGAAATTATTTATTGTGGTCCAGTTTTTTATATCACAAAAACCTGGCATCTTAACAGGGGTGTGTAAACTTTATACACATATATATATATATATTATACACACACACACACACACACACATATATATATATATATATATATATATATATATCTATATATATATATATATATATATATATATATATATATATATATATGTATGTATGTATATATATATAAAGGGGAAGAGTTGTCATAAATTATTAATGATAAAAACAATTGTGGATGATATTGTGAAGAGAAAAGAAGAAGCACAAATCATGATAAGAGACCTTAATAAGGAACTTGACACAACTGGATGTAAACTCTTATGGGTAATAATGAAAAACTATAAGTGAGAAAGTTAGGAAATTATGTATGTCAGCATACAGTAATAATAAAGTAAAATACTTGTAAATGGCTGCTTAAGTCAAGAGATACATATGAAGAGTAGTGTAAGACAGGGATGTCCAATGAGTTGCATACTCTTTGCATTAGTTATGAATGTGATAGTATGTGAAATAAATTACAAAATGAAGGAAATAGGTTATATAACACCTGGACGGTTAAGAATTCCAGTTGTAAGATATATAATTAGCAAAAAACAACATTTGGATAAAAAGTAATAACTTATACAAATGAGTGTCTAGCAATGATAGGGATGGCTTTAAATAAAGAGAAAGTAAAGGTTTAGGTGATGTAGTAAAGATTGGGGATATATATTTTAAAATGAATGAAATTTCTGTGGTTGTTATAAAACTTGGGAATAAAGATGTAAGTATAACTCAGTGGGAAAAACAACAGAAGAAATAAGACAACCCTGTCTTTTCTGGAGAACATATAAATTATCATTCAGTGAAAAAGGCTTATTTGGTAAATCTAATACTGATAGGAAAAATAGCATACCTAGCTAGTGTATTCTTGTTGCCAACAGTATTTGAAAAATGAATTATTGCAGACAATTGTTTTCATTTATATGGGGTTCTAGATTAAACCCAGTAACAACAGGAGTTTTGTATATAAATAAAGAAGGAGGGGTTTTGGTGATAATTAGCCCAGTGGTATATGCTGCTTCATTAAATTTGTACAAAGTGTTAAAGTGGATAAATTAAAAAGATGAGAGATTAGTAGTAACATTGTATAAATGTAAGTATGATAAATGTTGGAGTATAGTAAAGAAAGAGTAAAAAGAGAACAAAAGGTATGCAAATGAAGAAATGAAATGTTACAAAAAAATATTTTTGTGGAAAATAAAAATTGATGATATAGAAAAAGAAAAGTGTAGATTAAAAATGTAATAATAAAACATTACTATGGAAAACCATGGGAAACAGATGAAAAAATAAAGATATAAAAGTAAGATAATGCTATAATCAGAAAATAGAATGTCAAGATTTTTTGTGGAAACTGGTAATAGATAAATTGCTAGTAAATATAATATGCCATATAAAAGAATAAAAGTAATCAAATATGTTTACATTGTCAAGCAGAAGAAACTACAGAGCATGTGTTTTTGAAATGTAAACGAGTAAAAATATTATGGGGGAAAAATAATTTTTTGAAGATATAAAAGAAGTGGGTAAAATAAACATTGAGATGATTAAATATGGATATTATAAGAATAGAAGTACAGCATACATTGAAAGACTAGGCAAATTATTTTATGTTATGGGTTATATGAGTTATATGGAATGAATGAAAATATGTTTAATGGTAAATGGATTTTAGCAACAATATTAAGTAAAATCAGATGGTTATTAAAAAAGGAGTGGGGGTCTAATAGGGATGAAAATATAGTATGATTGTGTAAACAGATTTTTGAATATGTATATGTATATATATATATATATATATATATATATATATATATATATATATATGTATATTTGTAAATATTTATACGTATGTATGTAAATAGTTTGTAAATAAGAGTTACTTTTGTATATAAATAAAGGCTCCCTACTTTTTTCCATAAGTGCCATGGGATATTTTACATCTACTTGGGCTACTACCAACTCAGGCAGATGGGGCCTGCATTTAATGTCTCATCCAAAGGATGACACACAGCAGTGTAGCACCCACCTTATAGTACACAACTGTGACAGTAATTGATCTACTTGGTGTGGGAATAGAACCTATAATCTTCTGCACTAAAGGCAAGTGTGCTACCTACTGTGCCACTAACACTACATAGTTTATTTTGTTTATTTTAGAAAAATGGAAAAGGTTTATTATTTGGGCATCTTCAAAGGAAAATATCCCTTTTCATTATCTCTTCCATCCATCCTGGATTTCTTGTCAGATCTTTTCCAAAAAAGCTCCAGCTTTTCAACAGTCAAGATTCAGTTAGCAGGTATTTCCCATTTTAACATTGGATATGACCAAACTCCCATTGCTTCCATAAACATTTAAAAGGCTTCTTTAAGGGGAACCATCTTCTTGATACTGCCAATAAGGTATCCAGTTCCTCCATGAGAGATAACCACTATACTGCCGACCTTAACTCAGGACTATTCTGAACTTGCAGCCACAGTGGATTTAAAATATCTCTGTTGGAAAACCATTTTTCTGATGGCTGTTACTTCTGCATTGAGGATCTCAGAACTTCAAGTATTGTCCTGCAAAACCCCTTTATATGGTTTTCCATAAGGATTAGGTGTCATTGAGAATGCATCTCAATTTCCTCCCAAAGGTGGCATCCAAATTGAACCTTAACCTGACAATCTGCGAGTGTTCTTCCCAACATTTTCTAATAATGGAGAGTATACCTTACACTTATGAGATGTTTGACAGCTTAAGATTTTATTTACATAAGACTAGAGATCAGAAAATCTGATTAGCTATTTGTAGCTTTCTCTAAAGCAGAAATTGGACAAAGTGTATCAAAAGTCACTGATAGGAGTGCTCATATAGATATTATTAGGATTCTAGTTTATTAGCAAAGTTTATCTTCTTAGAAAAAGTCGTGATACTGTTAAATTACCTTTTTTCTTGATGTCAATGGGGTTTTAATAAGTGCTCTTCCTATGGGCATAAAATACCACCCTAAGACCCACATTTTGAAGTGGGTTTACTGCTTGGGGCCTTCTTGACTAAAGGTCTTGTGCTTCATCTGTGCTGATTTCAGCATCAGAGCTATTCAAGGGTGTATAGAGAAGTTGATTTTAAAAGGCCTTCTCCCTCCACAGACAGAGTCCA
This sequence comes from Protopterus annectens, assembly GCF_019279795.1. Lineage (NCBI taxonomy): Eukaryota > Metazoa > Chordata > Ceratodontiformes > Protopteridae > Protopterus > Protopterus annectens. Next base: position 12,699,078 of record NC_056742.1, read on the forward strand.
AAATATCTTAAGCCATGAAGACATCTACCTCTTCTCCCTCCTCCAGAAGAAGAGAGATAAAGAAAGGAAGAAATCCAAAGGGAGAAAGAGTGATAGAGAAAGAAAAGAAAAAGAAAAATTGAAAGATAAGAGATCCAAACATCATCCAGTGACAACTAAAAAAAGATCTCTTGACCCCACCATTATTGTGGTTCCAGCACTTAAAGTACCCAGACAATCTGCTCCAAATATTGCTCAGATTCAGACTCTTTCTCCAAAGATATCCTTTACTCTGGCACTGATAAGTCCCAGGCTTTATTCTCCTGTATTACAAAAGGTACTTTTGAGGCCTATGTCAATAGCCTCATTCTCTAGATCTGACAGATCTACTAGGAGCCTCATGGAATTCAATGTTGACCAACTGATGAGGAGGATTTTGAGGACACAGATTCATCTGGGAGTCCTCCTAGCTCTATCCCCTAGGAAAGGTCTAGGGTCATCCCCTTCCACCCTGACAGCTCAGCCTTCTCAGCTTCCTACACCATCTCCATTCCCCAGAACTGGTGTATGTCAAATCCAGCCTTCCCACAATACCAGCTTTGGATTTGACAGCCCTGGTGACTTCGCCTTCAACATCTTTCCTCCCTCACTCGACTCCAATGCATTTGAGTCAAGTAGAGTCCCAGAGCCAGAGCACTGGTGTCAGAGCTCCAGCAGCAGAGTTTACTTTGAGATTTTCATTGCTGTCACTGCCACTCTGGGTTCGGCATTCAATAGCTGAATTTTGAGGTCCTCCTTGGGGCCATCAGCCATTGGAATCGAGAGGGCTTCTGACTTAAGTAATATAGGTAGTGATTCTTCAGTTCAAGTGGCTGAGTCAACTTTTGAGGCTGTGGAAAGGGCCTTGGCCGGATCAAGATGACTGGTATGCTGCCAAAGTTTGGATCCATCCAGACTCGCTCCAAAGGCTGTACTTTCTTCCTCACATTTTGATAGATAGGGACAGATGGAACCTTTAGGCTTTAAGATTGCTGAACAGTGGAGTCCCATGTCTGATTTTGATATGTCCCACTCAGAAGTCTCAGGGCACATTCTCTGGAAGAAGACTTGTAAAAGGAAGTATATTAACTCCTCTCTTGAGTCTGTCACTGAAGACACTGATTTAGATGAGGGGGATGGTTCTACAAGGAGATGGTGGACTTATACCTCATCTTCTGATGAGTTGGTGGTTCTCAAAGCCTTTGGGTCTGGCCCTTTGATGTCCTGTGTGGTCCCCCTTCCTGATACCTTGATCAACCTTATCACTCACAGCCCATTCTAAAGAAGCTAGACAGAATTTCAGTTGCCCCTAAATAAAGGAAATTCTGGGCTAAGAGTCCCCCTGTAGATGCCATAGTGGTATCAGCAGCCACTAAAAAGAAACTATCTGAGGAGATTTCCTCTTTCCATTCCCCTAAGAGGGAGTCTAGGGCATTGGACAGATTGGGAAAACAGACATATGCCTCAGCCACTTTCTCTCTTTGTGCACTGAACTATATGACTCACTTGATGTGCTTCCAGAAGGATTTGATAAAGCAATGTTCAAATTCTCTGGTGGGTAACTTACTGATGGATATCCAAAAAAATTTGAATTCCTAGTCATCTACCCTACAGTCTTTTTCAAATGTAGCCATAAAACTGCTTTCTAATACAGCAGAAAGTGGAGCCCAGCTGGTACAGGTATTAAGATGCATCGTCATGACTCAATGGGGTTTACTTCATGATGTCAAAAGCCAACAATATAGAAGCTGATATTGTCGGCACCACAACATCGAAAGCACAGAACATCGTGCAGGTAAATGGAAATCTCCGTAGGGGGAGATTTCCGTTTACCTCAATGTAGTGTGGTCTCAGAGTTGGAATATTTAAGTAGGGGGGGTGGGGGTGCAGGGGGGCTTGCTCCCCTGCCTACGCTAGTTAGTTTTTTTTTTTGTTTGCTTTTTGTTTTTTAAGTGGTATTCAATGTTTTATTACCTCGATCACTAGAGGTCGACCTCTAGTAATTAGATGTAGTAAGATTTCGATAACGTGATAAAGATGCGCCTCAATGCAGGTCTGTGACTTTTCAGAAAGCTTCAAAACATCCTTCATAAATGCCCCATATGACAGCTCCGCCTTGTTTGGACCAGAAGTCAAGGACATGCGTATCAGAAGTGAACAAGTCAGTATGACCTTGTCTGCCATTGTAATACATTTTTCAACTGCTCAGAGATCATTCTCAAGGAATCAAAGCGGGGGAAGAAAAAATGTGGTTACAAAAATGTCAAGGTTTTCACCAGCACATTTCTGGGGGATAGGACTCACAGAGGCAGAGCTGGAAGAAATTCTATGGGACACTGCCCAAGAGGCAGAAGCAGTCCACAAAATTATGGTTGCCAAGGGCCTTTCACAGAGAAACCTTATCAGCGTCCCTGGACACTTCCTTTACTGCTGCACTCTGGAAGCAGTTGAGGGATGCTTCTCTTTATACCCTCAAGCCTGGCAAAATATAACTCCTGAAGCATGGATGCAAAGGACCATAACCAGAGGTTACACTGAACCCTATTTGGAAACCCAAGAATAAAACAAAAGATTTCCAACATTCCATCCAATCAGTTGGAATTCACAGCAACAGAACTTCAAAAGTTGCTTGACAAAAGAATCATCCAACCAGTTCCCCAAGAGCAGTTAGAATCTGGAGTCTATTCAAAAAAGACAGGGGACCTGAGATCAATTTCGGATTTCAGCAATTTGAATCAATTTGTAAAGCAGAAAAAATTCTAGATAGTCACAGTGCAGTTCATTCTACTTGTGTTCTGAAAGCATGATTGGATGTACTCTAAAGATCTCCAGGATGCTACTATCACATAAAGATCCAGCAGCAGTCAGGAGATTCCTCTTTTTCCAGATGGGAGCCAATCACTATCAATTTAGAGCTCTGCCATTCGGGCTTACCCCAGTCCTCCAGATGATTACTAAGATAATGGCAGTGGTGACAGCCTATTTCAGGCTTCAGGCGATCCAAGTATTCCCATATCTAGATGATAGGCTTCTATCTACTACCTCCAGGGATATACTGCTAGCACATCAGTCATTGAACCACCTGGGCATCTCCATAAATACCGACAAGAGCAAACTACAGCCTACCTAATCTATATAATTCATAGGCTGCCACATAGACACTGTATATCAGACAAAACTACCCTCAACATGGGTCAAATCAGTCAGATCTGTTGTTCTTCATGTAATATATCATCCCAATCCCCCAGGATAATCAGATGTGATGGTTCCTTGAGCCAGATATCATATGAGAGTTCTACAATGGATATTAGCAGTACAGTGGTCTCAGAAAATTCATCATCTTCACTTCAGAATACTTTTCACATGTGTCTGCAGGGACGACATTCAATGGTGGATTTCATTTAACTCATTTACTCATAGCAGACTGTTCTGTCCCTGATACCCAAAGTCACAGTGACTACAAATGCATCCCTTCTTAGGTGAGGTGGGCATTTTGAAGGGAGAACAGTCCAAGGAACGTGGTCTTCAATAAAAGCCAACCTTCATATCAACATCTTGGAGTTAAGAGCGATCCTCCTTATACTGCAGGCAGTTCAGGACCATCTACCCAAGGATGTTATTGCCATACATTCAGATAATATGTCAGTGGTATGGTACATCAGCTAACAAGGCGAAACCCGATCATATCCTCTTTGGTGAGAAGCCATGAGAATCTGGCAATGGGTGATGTCTTCCAACCACTTTCTAGTTGCAATCTGTTTACCTAGGACATCCAACATCCTAGAAGACAAACTGACTGGAACTGTACTATGCCTCACTAGTGGTCTCTCAACAAAACAGTGGCAACAGAGATCTTCAGCCACTGGGGCCAACCTTGCTGTGACTTTTTGCTTCTTAACTAAAGAACAAATGCCAAAGTTACTTTGCCCTCATCCCACCATAGGATTACTTGCCAAGAGATGCTCTAGTCCATCCTTGTCCCTCAGGTCTTCTTTACGCCTTTCCTCCATTCCTCTTATCACAAAGTTCATTCAGAAAACAAAGGAGTACAAGACCAGGGTAATCATTATTGCCCCCTTCTAGACTCAGCAAGTATGGTTCCCCTTTCTTTGGCCTTACCTAGTTCACCCAGCATGGGTGCTGGATCCATTCATGGATATCTTCACATACCCTTCTGGGCTGCTTCTACTGCACTTCAAGATTTTTCCGATTCTAACAATTGCTAGAGATGCCAGGCTTTCCTCCCCAGTAGTGTAAATCATATTTTCCTCACAAAGAATTTATACAAAAAGACTTATGAGAGTAAATGGAAGTGTTTCTCCATCTGAGCATCCTCTAATGAACTAGACCCCTCTGCAGCACCACCTCAAAAAATGTTAGAATTTCTTTCAGAACTGTTTAAAGCCTGGTCAAGTTATTCACCAATTAAAATACAATTGTCAGCCATTTTGAACTTCCACATAGGGTTTAACAATGCTTATACTGCATTCCTCAAAATCTCCAAGGCTTTTTTTGAGAGGTACCTTTTTAATGAGGCCCCCTGTTTGTGATCCAGTCCCTCTCTGGGGTCACTATTTTGCTTCAGTCTTTAAGCTAGAAACCCTTTGAACCAGCAGCATCCACAGATATGATGTTTCTTTCTTGAAAGACTTTATTTATGGTCACCATTACTTCTAATAAATGAGTATCAGAACTTCAAGTAGTCTCAAGTAAGGCCCCCCCTTCCTGGTTTTTCATAAAGATAGTGTCTTTGAGAACAAATCCTTTCTTTCTCCCAAAACTGGATTTTGAAACAAATTTGAACAAGCACATTGTCTTGCCAGTTATCTTCCTCAACTTTTCCACTAAAACAGAACATACCTGTATGTTACATACATTAGATGTACACAGGCAACTCAGATTCTACCTCCACCATACAGAAACTATCAGAAAATCAGATTAGCTGTTCATATCCTTCTCCAAGGAAATGTTGGGACAATCATTTTCCAAAATAACACTCTCAAGATGGTTAGCTAATTGCATTTCCTTTTTCTAAGATGCACTAGGCATGCTTCTACAATCAAAGTTTACAGCATATTCTACAAGAACAATGACAACTTCACCAGCCTTTGCTAAGTAAGTATCTATAAGTAACACGTGTGTAGCACCAGCTTGGTTCTCATCTCAGAAATTTGTGGCTCACTACAAGCTAGTTGTGCAGTCCAGGATATACACATCTTTCAGCTCTGCTATACTCAGGAATATCCTTCCTTGAGTCCACCTAGGTTCCCATCGGGGAGCTTGGAATTCGGTCCTGCACATTGAATCAGATGCAAAAACACAATATCAGATACAAAAGTTATTAACTTACCATAATGATAGATCCATGTTTGGACATCAAGGATGGACACAAGCATGTAAACATAAAAGAGATGCCTTCTCTGATGAAGGCACTCAACTTTCTGAATCATGATCGATCTCCTAGACATCTTCATATTGTTACAGACAATACCACAGTCATGGGCAGCACAGTGATACAGCGGTTAATGTTGCCTCACAGCAAGAGGTTCTCCTGTTTGATTCTCAGCTAGGGTTCCTTCTGTGCAGAGTCTGCATGTCCTCCCTGCATTTGCGTGGGATTCCTCCAGGTGCTCCCATTTTCTCCCACATTCCAAAGACATGGAAGCATCTGGAGCATTTCTCCCTGAGCCTCTGCTGAAATATAGGCTCTGTCCTAGTTGGACCTTTCCAGTCAACAAATGTTAAATAAAATAAAATGTGGTATATCAGAAGCAAGATGGGATCCAGGTCTTGTCCCCTTTGCAGACTAGCCATGTTAGATTGGGATACAGCTTTACAGCAGAGTCTCACTCTGTAGACATCCTGCATCTCGTCAGAGCAAAACTGTGTAGCAGACAAGCTCAGCAGGACAAAGGCAAACTTTCATAAATGGAAACTAGATCAAGTCTTCCAAGATTTGATCAGTCTTCAGGGTGTTCTTCTGTAGACTTCTCTGCCTCCTGTCTGAACAATCAGCTGGCAGAATTTTGCTTTAGGATTACATGCAAGAAAGCCTGGAAGACTGATGCCTTTTTCTTTCCTTGGACAAGAATGTTCCAGTATGTTATTCTACCATTTCCACTACTATCCAGGGTACTTCTGAAAATTCAGAAAGAATCCTCCGAAATCATTGTGGTAGCTCTCTTCTGGCTCAGGCAACAGGGGTTTTCCCTTCTGTTGGAAATTGCCAGGCACAATCACCACAGACTTCCTCACAGAATGGATCTACTCTCACAAGATCAGGGCTGTGTGATACATCCCAACCACAATCAACTTCATTTGACTGCCTTGGTGATAGGGTCTTAATTCCCTTTAGGAAACAATTTAAGGTGGATGCACAGCAGGCATTAATGAAGAAAAGGAAAGCCTGCTATTAGTACTAGAATATCATATATTACCAAATGGAAAAAGCTTTCTCTGTGCAAACCACATAACAAGCACCCTTTTGGGGTTAGTGTTTCTCTGGTATTACAATATTTCTTTGAATTACTGTCCTTTGGCCTTTTGTACTTATCTATCAAGGTTCATGTTTCAGCTATTTCAGCATGTCTGCCCATGGATTCCCCCTTTAAATACATTCTCATGTCAAGTTGATTTTAAAAGGGGCTTTGCCTCAAATGCATCCAGGAAAATGAGTGGGTCTTCCTTGAGATCTTAATTTTGTATTAGAGAAGCTAACACTTGCTCCGTTTGAACTAGCTTATCTGTCTGACTTGAGGTTCTTAACATGGAAAATACTTTTCCCTGATTGCTCTGAGCTCTGCAAGAAGAGTATCCAAGTTGGAAGCTGTTATGGTGAGTCAACCCTATCTCATTTTCCAAAGAGAGGGGGTTTCTTGGACAACTAATCTTCCTTTATCTAAAATGGTATCTGAGTTTACTTTAAACTACACTATTCATCTCCTCATTGTCTTTCTTCAACCTAAAAATTAGGGAAGGGTACTCCATAGCTTGGATTTCCACAGACAACTGAGGTACTATCTTGGCAGAAAAAAATCTACCCTATCTGTGGATCAATTGATCATTTCTTGTGAAGGTAAGAAGAAAAAGAGCAATCTGTGTCAAACAGACTATTTCCAAATAGTTGTCTCATGCTATGAACTTTTGTTATTTTCACACAACAAAACTATTCCAGGCAAAGTCAAGGCACACTCTACTAACACCTTGGCTTAATTTATAGCTTTTTGGAAAGGGTTGTATTCTAGAAGTACAAAGCACTACAAGCTTGATTTACTTTTCAAGGTCTAGAGCAGGTTTTCCTAGGACAATTCTCCAGGAGTTCCTGGACACATCCCCTTCCACCTCCTAAATGCTCTAAGCTAGGGTAATCTATCCATACAGCTAAAGCTACTGCAGCAGTGATGAGTATGCTGAACATTGTACAGTTGTGTAAGTAAATTTTCAAAAACAATAGATGTTTGAATGATCACTGCTGCAGTAGCTGCTTCTTCCCTCCATTCCCGTTAGTTTTTTGATTATGCCAGTGTGTGTGTGTGTGTGTGTGTGTGTGTGTGTGTGTGTGTGTGTGTGTGTGTGTGTGTGTGTGTGTGCATGTGTGTGTGTGTGTGTGTGTGTGTGTGTGTGTGTGTGTGTGTATATATATATATATATATATATATATATATATATATATTTTTTTTTTTTTAAACTCCTAGATATGTCCTCTCAGGGCTCAGACTCCCTCTCTCAGTTGATATGACATGAATGGTCTAAAGGATTTGACAATCAAACCTGTGATTTTAGACAGGTCAGTTCAGGTTTCCTAATGGTTTGAGTGGATGAAAGGTGCCATGAAGCTTTGGAAGCTGGCTGGCTATTTCCTTGGCAGGACATAACTTGTATAGCTAAGGCTACTGCAGCACTGATCTACTGTTATGGTAAGTTTTTTTTTTTTTTTTTTTTAGAGTTTTACCTTTAACAGTCAGTGCTTGAATTCCTTAGTGACAGCAACCACCTGCCATTCCCCAGACTGCGCATAGTTGAAGTAGGTTTCATCCTCTGAGTTGGTTGTTTTTGGATTTGGTTTTATATGGCAGTGTGACTGGCTGCAAATTTATTCTTGCTAGATGATTCTGGCTTCAAGTACTTTCCTCTCCTTTCTGGTGGGAATGAAAAAACCTGAACAATCACTCTGTGTGACAGGTGAAGTCTGCCCCCTCAGAATATACTCAGGCAATGAACTAGAGAGAGAAAGATAGGTGTGTGAGCTTTTGAGAACTGGCCAGTGCTGAGTTACCGTGGCAGATAACTCAAAATGCAACTGAAGTAGTGAGGTATTTGAACATCTAGTGTTAGAAATAAGTAGGAGTTAAACAACTGTACTTTATTTCTTTCTTATTTGTTGAATAAACATGCTTATCTACACTTACCTATTTTAAAAAATAATACATTGGAGACTCTGCTGTAAGCACAATATTTTATGAAATAGAATCTAAAGTGGCATCGTAATGTAGGCTGTTGCTTTGAAACCTACATTGACTGGAGAAACCTCAAGCACAACCTCCCCATTTCTTATTTATTGTGTTAATATGAACAGTAATCGTGTCTCTTCCATATTCCTTGATCTGTGTAAAGCTTTCGACACTGTGTCACACCAAAAATGTCTATGCAAGATGGTTCAATAGGCTTGAATACATTCTCACTATCCTGGTTTAACAGTTAACCTCAAACAGAAGCTCTCTCACAAAGTTAGACTTGGTTAAGTGACTTACAGCTCCTTCTAAACCCCTCAAAAATTTGTCCTTAAACAAATAGCCTAACAAAAAATTGCTTTTCATTTAAATCAACCAATACCAAGATACAAAATTTATTTATTATTTATTTGTTTATTTATTCACATTTGTTTACCAGGAAATTCCAACTGGACGCAGGTCCTTTTTCAGATGATGCCTGGGGGAAAAGTTCCACATCATGTACATGATAAATAGACATACAAAGTTGCAGCAATAGTAAACAACATTACAGGTTGTTGGCTTTAATACAATAACACGATATTGATTATCAACAGTATATACAGTAAATGTTACAAGTTAAGATAGTTTCTTGTCGTTTATAATATTAGTAACAAAGTTACTAATTTATTTATGTAACCCATGCTAAGCTAATAAGGGTTGCCACAGATGAAAACTTAAAATTCAACCACCACATAAACTAGGTTGCAAAGAAAACCCATCAAAATCTGGGAGCCTTTCTGTATAGCCAAACCCTATCTAATAGAGCAGGCTTGGATAAGCATTTGCCTCATCTCTTCTCATCTTTCTCTTCTATACACAACCCCAAACTTGTCAATTTACAATTTTACTTAAGCAGTGCTATAATAAAATTGAAAAATTTACTGATCGCCATCATTATAAGACACATCTCTTCCTCACACTACAGCAACTTCAGTGGCAGGAATTAAGGTACTATTTAACCTGTTCACAGTTTATCACAACATACAGGCTCAGAGATGACCCAGGCAAATGGCCAAGTCTAAACATTATTATCCAACTCTAGTGTCCCAAGCGATAACTAGGCTCTGTTTGTATCTAAATCAAACAATACTACTAAAGGCTCTACTTCTCCTTGTCTCTGTCACTGTCTCTCTAAAACCTGAAATTTGATCTCTCTTTCTCTCTCTTAGAATATTCGAAAGCAATAAGTCTTACAAAATGCAGTTAACGGCATACCTGAAAAATATTTGGCTATGCTCTTACACCTCTCCTGGGATAACCTAAATGCTGTCTTTTTACTCTCTATGTAGCTTTTCTTCTCACTAAACAGAGCTCATACTCCTGGTATAACCACAATATGGTCTACTGCTCTTTATACTTCAAAGAACTTCCTACACTTATTGTCAACCTCACAATTTACAAAAAAAAAATAATTTTTCTGCCATAAAATTTTTTTCACAAATTGTATTATATGTCAGTCACAAATAATCTGTTTTCATTGTATTCTCCTTAACTGCAACACTGTCTAACATTTCTATTACACTGTTGCTTTGTACTCTTTCCATATCAGGTGTAAAAAATATTTATCAGAGTGTGACCAACTTATATTGACCTAAAATGCATTTATGCTTATTGTCTAAAATGTATTAATCATTGTTCTACTGTTTTCTTGTTTTATTGTGCAACTTTTCTCCCTGGCCTCTACTGAAAAAGGGGCAGCTTGCCTATCTAGTCAGGCCATTCCAATAAACAAGTACAAAAGCAAATAAATCCCTATTACATCTGAGTAAATCCCAATTTTCATCACTTTTTCTTTCGGCTTTACCCAGTTAGGGGTCACCACAGCAGATCACCTGTTCACTCATGATTGGCAGTAGAGTTTTTACAGTGTTGAGTTGCCAGCCCGGCCCCAACCTTCCACAGAAGGCACACATGCACACACTCACACCCACGGCCAATTTAGAGTGTCCAACCTACAGCATATCTTTGTAAGGAAACCAGAGAACCCAGAGGAAACCCACATGACCACAGGGAGGACATACAGACTCTGCACAGAAGGCACCCCTGCCAAGGATCAAACCAGAGAACCTCTTGCTGTGAGGTGACAATGCTAACCGCTGCACCACCATGGCCACCCAATTTTCATCACTATTTAATAGCCTCAAATGCAACATATACACTTTAACTATAGACAACATCTATCAATAGCTTTATCATTGTTAAATACCATTTCTAAGAAAATATATAACTGTACAGGAAAACAGTCTGTAATCCTAACACCTACATTTCAGTCACACCGCCTATATATTTCTTTGAATAGCCCCTTAAAACAAACTTCTCCTGTAACTTGCCTATATTTATTTGCAAAATATTCCTCCTGTATAGTAATCTCAAAGTCTTTTTGTTAACCCTTGAAAACATTTGATTTGCTGTTGTCCTTTTCATTCTTCCTCAATGCTTGGGTTCAGATCTGATCCTCGGATCTGACTTAGCTGCATACACCAAACTTTGGATCCAGCTCTTGAGCTCCTCCCTCTACCCATAATGCCTTGGTCCATCCCCAATACCTCAGATTTAGTTTGCCACCATTGTGCCCAGATGCAGGTTCCTCTCTTGAACATTATTCAGAGCTATTTCATGAATTAATCTTTCTTTTTTTCTCCATAAATGTTTCTCCTTAGCTGTTTTGTTGTTTATCACTAGCCTCCCTCTCTTGCAGGTGTTAGGGCTTCCTACTATATTTTAGATAATAGTCTCTTCATACCATAGTTAGCATTGTGCTTACCACTTTTTTCAGGGTATCACCATTATATCACCTACTCTGTGATCTCTGTTTGTTACAAACCCCTAAAAAACATTCAGGGCCACTATCCACTGCATCTTCCAGAAGCTTATTAGAAGTAGATGTGATTAGGATGATGCAAAATATTCTCAGAGCTCAGATCCAAATGGGGGTCTTACCAGCTCTGTCCCCTGTAGGATCTGTGAGCCTTTCTGCAACATTCCAAACTATTCTAGATCCTTCTCTGATTCATCCAATCATTTTGGAGCACCAGATCTGAAATCCCTGAGAGGTCTGGAGTGAGATCCAAAGAAGATGCCTTCTTCTACTCCAGTGGTATCCCTGACTAGTTCTGCTCTGATACTCTCGAAGTCAGAACCAAGGGGCCAGGATAGACTCCGATGTTGACAAATCTATCCCTGCCTCTTGGAGCCTTGGCTCTGGATAGTTTAAGTCTGATTCCCTCATCAAGGCATGGATCCAAGAACAGTCGAGATCTGCTGTTGCTAGGAGCTTCACTCAAGCATGGCTCTTCCAGGCTTCTCCAGGTCCATCTGCCTTTGAGATTGTGGAAATGGCTTTTTCTCTCCCTAGAGAACTGCCTTTTCATTTTTGAGCTCCAACCCCCTTTTCACTCAATGGTTCCGAGCTCTCAGTTGATCAGACCTGCTCCATAAGGACAGACAGTTCCAACAAGTATCAAATCAGTTCCTGTAGAGGAACTCCCCCTCTCCTTTGACACCTCCCCTGAACATCCCACAGAATAGGTCCATCATAAGACAATGTATAAGAGGAGGCACATAGAATCCCCTCTGGAGTCTGTCATGAAGATACCAATTTTGATGAAGGAGAAGGGTTCCCCAGATCACACCATACGACATCTCTTTCAGAGACATTTTAGAGATCCTCAGGCAAAAAGGTGGCTGGTCTTCTGAAAACCCCTCTCTGGGAGAAATTATATTTTTGGCAGCTTTTGGTTCTGGCCCATCTACATCTTGGTCTACTCCCCCAATGGATGAACTCATTGATTTTGTTTTCTGCCAAGCTTGGAAGGAGCTGGGTTCTGTCAAACTTATCCTGAACAGACATGACAAATTCCTAATCCCTCCCAAAAACAGACCCCACTGGAGCAAAGGAGTCCCAGTTGATACTATGGTGGTGGCATCAGCCACTAAGAAAGAGCTATCAAAACAGAGCTCTTCTGTCCACCCACCAAAAAAGAGTCTAGGGCACTGGACAGATTCAGAAAGTGAGTCTTTGCCTCAGCAACCTTCGCCCTGAAGTCTGTTAATTACCTGGCACACTTCATGAGACTTCGGAGAGATTTGACCAAACAGCTTTCAAATACTTGAAGTTCATGTCTGCAGAGGATTTCAAAAGAACATCCTTGCAGCTGGCCACTCTTGTCTATCTCAAATGCTTCAATGTATTTGATTTATCACACAGCTGAGGGCACCTCATGAGTGGCTGTTTCAGGCATTGCCCTAAGAAGACATGCCTGAATGTGACTATGTGACTTTCTGGAGCCCTTTAAGATGTCCTTCATCAGCTTCCCCTTCAATGGCAAATCCTTATTTGAGCCATCAATAAGAGAGACACTTACCTGATGTGAAGAAGAAAGAAAGACACTGTCTGCCATGAGAATCAAGTTTTCTACCCCTCAACAGACCTTCTTCTGAAATCAGAGCGGTGGTAAGAATATATGGTTCCAAAAATTTTATGGACTTTTCCAAAATCTGTGTGGGGACAACCCCTCCAGAGGCAGAGGAGGAAGTTCCAATGGGAGATGTCACTCTAGAGGCAGAGGAGGCCAACAGAACCAAGGCTTTTCCAGACAGACCCTTCCAGCACTCCCAAGTGCTTGCGACTGTCTAACTATGGATGCAGTTAGGGGACAATTATCCCTGCACACAGAAGCCTTGGCAAACATAACAGAAGTTAGCTGGTACTAAAAATCATATACACAGGTTATTTAATTCCATTTTTTTAACTTCCTTTTCACAAAATGAAGACACTTTCAGACATTCCATCCAGTCAGAGGAAAGGCGCAGCACATGAAATTCAAAGGCTGCTAGAAAAAAAGATCATCTAAGATGTTCCACCAGACCAAATAGGATTTAGGACTTGGGCTTCTTTTTAGTACCCAAGAAGACAGGGGACCTCAGAACAATTTTGGATCTGAGCAGATTAAAGCAGTATGTGAACAAGTCAAAGTTCCGAATAGTCATTGTACAGTCTATCCTATCATTTCTTCAGAAGGACAAATGGATGTGCTTGATAAATCTTTAGGATGCATACTATTACACCAAAATAGACAAGCACTCCCGAAGACACTTACGCTTTCTGCTGGGAGCCAGTCATTACCAATTCAGACCCCTTCCATTTGAACTCACTACAGCTCTCAGGGTGCTTACCAAATACATTGCAGTCAAAGGATTCTGAGTGTTTCCATATCTGAATGACTAGTTCCTTACCACCCCTCCAAGCATCACCTCCAACAGTCCAGGGACTGTTTGCTCCAGATTTGTCAGTTACTGGGGATAACAATAAATTATGCCAAATCAAACTTGTCAGCAATCCAGAGCCTGGAGTTCAATGGTACACATCTGGATACAACAACACAGATAGCATCACTTACACTTCATTGTATATCCACCCTTAGGAATCAGATCCATCTGCTTATTTTTCATCCATCTCCCCCAGCTAGATCACTCCTCCAAGCACTATGGTCCATGGCAGCAGCCATTTATTTCTTCCCTTGGCATGATTCTGTATGTTTTGCAATGGACTCTAGCTGTTCAGTGGTCCATTCTTCAACAACCCCTATCCTTTCCAGTCAAACTTACTCCAGTCTGCAAATGACACATCACTGGTGGATCCATTCAGATGACATTCATCTAGGCCGACATTTAGTTTTACCATCCTCAATGGCCACAGTGACTATGGATGCCTCCCAGATTGGGGGGGGGGCAGCTCCTGGAAGAGACCAATCTACATATCAATGTACTAGACATGAGAGCAGTACTATAACCATTGCAGGCCTTTCAAGATGATCTTCGTCTAGGGGCTATAGCGATTCATACCAACAGCATGTCTGGGTCTGCTACATCAATAAACAAGGAGGAACTCAATCTTATCCTCTCTGCAGAGATGTTATGAGAGTGTGGGAATAGGCAATATTCTCAGTGCGCTTTCTAGCTGCAACACACATACTGGGAAAAACTGACATGTTAATGGACAAATTAAGCAGATCCATTCTGATGCCTCATGAGTTGTCTCTCAAAGAATCTGTGGTGGAAAGGATTTTCCATTGTTGAGGCCAAAGCTGTGACCCCCATTGCTTCCCCCTCAACTACAAGTGCAGCAGGTACTTTGCCCTAATCTCCCCTCAGGGGGTTTCACCGAGAGATGCTGTAGTTCACGGTTGGCCCTGCAGTCTTCTTTATGCTTATCCCCTTCTTCCTTTGATTACCAAATTTCTGCAGAAAGCAAGCTGGCTGAAAAGCTCAGTCATCCTCATTGCCCCCTTCTGCCCTTGACAGGTATTGTTCCCCTTCCTATGGTCTCATCTTCATTATCCTCCATGGATACTGAAGCCATCTCCAGATCTCCTATCACACCCATCAGGAATCACACATTTTAATATCTAGGCCCTCAAACTAACTGGATGGTTTCTCCACTTCCAGTAATGGTTAGACAGCCCAGGTTTTCTTCCCCTGTACATATCATCATTTTATTTTCACAAAAAGAATATACTAAGAAATTTTGTAAGAGTAAGTGGAAAAGGTTCTCCCTTTGGGCCTTGAAGAATGAGTTTGATCTTTTTTTTGCCCCCATTTCCACAGTACCTGAATTTTTGGCAATTCTTTTGAAAGAAGGAACTAGTTTCTCCACCATTAAACTACAATTAGCAGATATCTCTAATTTTCACTCAGACTGAAATTATTCCTTCGTTTCTTCCAAATTATGCAAAGCATTTCTAAAAGGTATTTTCCTCTCAGGCCAACAATAAAAGAACCTTCACCTCACTGGGATATGACTGTTGTGCTTCTAGGTCTAATGCAGAAGTCTTTTGGACCTCCAGGTACAACTGATCTATAATTCCTTTCTTGGAAGATAGTATTCTTAATAGCTATTACTGCTTCAAAGAGGATATCTTCAAAGACTCCTTACAATATTTTCCATAAATATAGAGTTACCTTACAAAGAAATCCTTCCTTTTTACCTAAAGTAGCCTCTGAAAATAACACCAACCAAGCCATTCATTTACCAGTGTTTTTCCCAAATTTTCAAATTAAAGGAGAGTACATGCTTCATCTACTTGATGTACATAGACAGTTACACTTTTATCTTTACAGGACAAAACAAATCATAAAATCAGATCAACTATTTGTTTCCTTTTCACCGAAAATAATAGGTTTCCCAATGTCTAAAGTCACTCTAGCCAAATGGATTACAGACTGTATTTCTTGGATCTATTCTCAACAAGGCATTCCCCTACCCAAACTGCCCAAAACTCATTCAACCAAATCTACGGCTATTTCATATGCTTTTTGGACAAGAACATCTATTGATATTTATGCAGTAGCAACATGATCCAGTGCTTATACCTTTGTTGCTTATTAAAAACTGGATATTATATCTAGAAACAGAGCTACATTTGGTTTGCTGGTACTCCAGAATATTCTTCCATGAGGGCCATCTGAGATCAACATAGCTGGGGACTCTGTCCCATGTCTTGAGGAAGAATGAAAAGGACAACATTAGATTTAAAAGTACTCACCATAACTAATCATCTGTATTGTCCATTTTTATTCTTCCTCAACTTCCACCCATCCATTCCCCCTTCCTTAAATCTTCTGGAGAACCTCTTGGATTGTTTTTGGAACTTACAGTTCCAGGGTTTGAACTCTTTTTTGCTGTCAGCCATTCCTGTCTCTGTTTAATTACCCCCACTATTAATCAGGAATCATGACACCAAATGTATAGGCACAGAGATTCCTGGATTTTGTAAACATAAACTCACTGGCCCACATAGTCAGTACACCAACCAGGGGGTGTAACCATACTGGATCTGGTCTTTACTAATATGGAGAGTGCTGCACATCCCCCTACTGTAATGTCTTCCCTGGTAAGCTCAGACCACAGAATGGTCTCCTTTCAAGTAAAAATAAAACCTGGACACCCCAGCTAAACCTGGAATATTCAGGAACTACTCTAAGGCTAACCTCCTGGAATTAAGTGATAACCTGGCAAACTTCCAAGTCCTCATAAACCATGAAAACACTTCTACTTATGCAGAACTGTTCACAGAAACCCTGTACAAGCATGTTAATAGCTGCATAGAAGCAGCTGTACCCGCCAGGAAGAAATACAGAACTAACTCAGAAAACAAGCCACCCTGGTGAAATCACAAAATCAATAGGTCGTATAACAGAAGGAAACAAATCATGGCAAAAAATAGGAGATTCAGCACCTAGCAGGATAAAACCACTCTCATCAAACTAACCAAACAACTCAGAGGACAAATAAAGTCTAGCAAAGCCAAATTTGAGGTAAGTTTGACCTCCTAGGCCAGGGACAACCTCAAAGTATTCATTAGCTATGTCCGCAACCTCAAAGGCAATACACAATTGTGTGTTGAGCTCATTGAAAATGGAGCCACCTGTACTGAGTCAGAAGATATAGCAAACCTTCTGGCTAATAAATTCAACTCCAAGTTTAACAATCTCTCCCCCTAAACCTTCCCCTCAGGAAATACCTTAAATATAACTTCCCCTACTATCACTAGGGAACAGATCCTTAATGCTCTCTCTAAGGCCAAGAACACTGCATCAATGGGCCCAGACAATATCTGAGGATGCCTTCTAAATAGCATGAAACATGACCTATCAGGGCCTCTGGAATTACTATTTAACTGTAGCTGCCAAACAGGCTTCATGTCTCATGAATGGAGAACAGCAACAGTTATCCCTCTGCACAAAGGTGGGCCCTGGAAATTACAGATCCTTATGCCTCAGTAGTCCTATATGTAAAGCTATGGAAATAATTATCATGGAAATAATCAGTAGAGATGTAGTAAACCTCCAGACACTCAACCCAACCCAGTTTTGTTCCATCAAGGGCAGATCATGCCTACCTGAACCTGATGGACTTCTTTGAAAAGGTAACCAAAGCAATGGATGAGGGGAAAATGGTTCACACTGCCTACCTTGACCGGGCCAAGGCATTTGATGCAATACCCTACTTGGGCATTGTTGACAAACTCAAGAGGTTAGTACAAACTCGTATGTCACCCAATAGATAGCTAACTGGCTCACAGACAAGACCCAGGAAGTTAGAATTGGGAAGTCCACCTCTACAAAGAGGCCAGTCACAACTGGAGTTCGTCAGGGATCAGTCCTTGGACCATTCCTTTTTGTCATTTAAGTCTGTGAAGTCAAGGCCAATGTTAGTTGTCTCTGGCTG